>NC_092148.1:14995073-15109122 GCF_045791955.1 Oncorhynchus clarkii lewisi | reverse complement strand
AGTTCAAGGGAGGATCAAAAAACACGAAGACACTCAGCCTTCTGTGGAATGAGTTTGACACATTTGAATTAAAAACCAACATCTGTAATTTGCCAAAAGGTCAAACGTCATCAACATATGTCAGATGAGAGGTGGGATACAAACCATCACGTTGGGTTTACTACAATATGAATAAATTAAGTTCTCAAAGATTCCACGAAAGGCAATGGGGTCAAAGTTGAACTTGTTAATGCCTACTCACAGTTGACGATCAGTTTGTAGTATGGGCTGGTCATGTTGCTGAAGGGGTTGGAGGCAGAACACTGATAGTCTCCGTTGTCAGAATGCTGGACAGAGTTGAATGTCAGTGTATTGTTGTTCATAGAGAAGTCTGTTCTGTTGTCAGCATACAGAGGCCAGCCGTTCCTCATCCACTGAATGGAGTAAACCGTTCCAGCGGTGCCACAGGTCAGAGAGAATCTCTCGTTCAGGATTGGCTGGGCTCCAATGACTTTCACCATGGTCATGGTCACTGTTGCTGTGGAAGCATATCAAAGGGTTTTTCAGCACTTTTATCTCAACTTCCATCTTATTATACTGTAGGTTCAACAGCACGTATGTTGACTCTAAAACCAAACAAACACAAAGTAAAGACATGTTTCCCCTTGATTTTAAGTAGCAATTACTGACTCACCAACGACAGTGAGCATCTTGGTGACAGTGCTGTTTCTGACAGTGATGTTGTTGAAGGCCACACAGGTGTACACCCCATGACTGGCTAAAGTCAGTGGGCCAGTATCATACTTTGAGCCAGTTGCCACCTGGGAGCCATTGAAGAACCAGCTGAACTGGCTGAGAGGCTGAGAGGAAGCTGAGCAGTTGAAGGTCACGCTGTGTCCTGTTTCTCCTAATGCTGGTCCTGTAATTATTGGCATCTCCGGTCCATCTATGATTCAAAAGACAATCAGTTAGACCAGGGGTGGCAAACTCCTTCCATGGAGTTCCTAGTGTCTGCTGGTTTTTGTTTTTTCCATTCAAATAAGACCTAGACAGCCATGTTTGGGGATTTCCTTACTGAATAAAGTACGTTATTACATCAATCAAGATCAAGGGAGGATCGAAAAACCAGCTGACACTCAGCCTTCTGTGGAATGAGTTTGACACATTTGAATTAAAAACCAACATCTGTAATTTGCCAAAAGGTCAAACGTCATCAACATATGTCAGATGAGAGGTGGGATACAAACCATCACGTTGGCTTTACTACAATATTAATAAATGAAGTTCTCAAAGATTCCACCAAAGGCAATGGGGTCAAAGTTGAACTTGTTAATGCCTACTCACAGTTGACGATCAGTTTGTAGTATGGGCTGGTCATGTTGCTGAAGGGGTTGGAGGCAGAACACTGATAGTCTCCGTTGTCAGAATGCTGGACAGAGTTGAATGTCAGTGTATTGTTGTTCATAGAGAAGTCTGTTCTGTTGTCAGCATACAGAGGCCAGCCGTTCCTCATCCACTGAATGGAGTAAACCGTTCCAGCGGTGCCACAGGTCAGAGAGAATCTCTCGTTCAGGATTGGCTGGGCTCCAATGACTTTCACCATGGTCATGGTCACTGTTGCTGTGGAAGCATATCAAAGGGTTTTTCAGCACTTTTATCTCAACTTCCATCTTATTATACTGTAGGTTCAACAGCACGTATGTTGACTCTAAAACCAAACAAACACAAAGTAAAGACATGTTTCCCCTTGATTTTAAGTAGCAATTACTGACTCACCAACGACAGTGAGCATCTTGGTGACAGTGCTGTTTCTGACAGTGATGTTGTTGAAGGCCACACAGGTGTACACCCCATGACTGGCTAAAGTCAGTGGGCCAGTATCATACTTTGAGCCAGTTGCCACCTGGGAGCCATTGAAGAACCAGCTGAACTGGCTGAGAGGCTGAGAGGAAGCTGAGCAGTTGAAGGTCACGCTGTGTCCTGTTTCTCCTAATGCTGGTCCTGTAATTATTGGCATCTCCGGTCCATCTATGATTCAAAAGACAATCAGTTAGACCAGGGGTGGCAAACTCCTTCCATGGAGTTCCTAGTGTCTGCTGGTTTTTGTTTTTTCCATTCAAATAAGACCTAGACAGCCATGTTTGGGGATTTCCTTACTAATAAAGTACGTTATTACATCAATCAAGATCAAGGGAGGATCGAAAAACCAGCTGACACTCAGCCTTCTGTGGAATGAGTTTGACACATTTGAATTAAAAACCAACATCTGTAATTTGCCAAAAGGTCAAACGTCATCAACATATGTCAGATGAGAGGTGGGATACAAACCATCACGTTGGCTTTACTACAATATTAATGAATGAAGTTCTCAACGATTCCACCAAAGGCAATGGGGTCAAAGTTGAACTTGTTAATGCCTACTCACAGTTGACGATCAGTTTGTAGTATGGGCTGGTCATGTTGCTGAAGGGGTTGGAGGCAGAACACTGATAGTCTCCGTTGTCAGAATGCTGTAATGAGTTGAATGTCAGTGTATTGTTGTTCATAGAGAAGTCTGTTCTGTTGTCAGCATACAGAGGCCAGCCGTTCCTCATCCACTGAATGGAGTAAACCGTTCCAGCGGTGCCACAGGTCAGAGAGAATCTCTCGTTCAGGATTGGCTGGGCTCCAATGACTTTCACCATGGTCATGGTCACTGTTGCTGTGGAAGCATATCAAAGGGTTTTTCAGCACTTTTATCTCAACTTCCATCTTATTATACTGTAGGTTCAACAGCACGTATGTTGACTCTAAAACCAAACAAACACAAAGTAAAGACATGTTTCCCCTTGATTTTAAGTAGCAATTACTGACTCACCAACGACAGTGAGCATCTTGGTGACAGTGCTGTTTCTGACAGTGATGTTGTTGAAGGCCACACAGGTGTACACCCCATGACTGGCTAAAGTCAGTGGGCCAGTATGATACTTTGAGCCAGTTGCCACCTGGGAGCCATTGAAGAACCAGCTGAACTGGCTGAGAGGCTGAGAGGAAGCTGAGCAGTTGAAGGTCACGCTGTGTCCTGTTTCTCCTAATGCTGGTCCTGTAATTATTGGCATCTCCGGTCCATCTATGATTCAAAAGACAATCAGTTAGACCAGGGGTGGCAAACTCCTTCCATGGAGTTCCTAGTGTCTGCTGGTTTTTGTTTTTTCCATTCAAATAAGACCTAGACAGCCATGTTTGGGGATTTCCTTACTAATAAAGTACGTTATTACATCAATCAAGATCAAGGGAGGATCGAAAAACCAGCTGACACTCAGCCTTCTGTGGAATGAGTTTGACACATTTGAATTAAAAACCAACATCTGTAATTTGCCAAAAGGTCAAACGTCATCAACATATGTCAGATGAGAGGTGGGATACAAACCATCACGTTGGCTTTACTACAATATTAATGAATGAAGTTCTCAACGATTCCACCAAAGGCAATGGGGTCAAAGTTGAACTTGTTAATGCCTACTCACAGTTGACGATCAGTTTGTAGTATGGGCTGGTCATGTTGCTGAAGGGGTTGGAGGCAGAACACTGATAGTCTCCGTTGTCAGAATGCTGTAATGAGTTGAATGTCAGTGTATTGTTGTTCATAGAGAAGTCTGTTCTGTTGTCAGCATACAGAGGCCAGCCGTTCCTCATCCACTGAATGGAGTAAACCGTTCCAGCGGTGCCACAGGTCAGAGAGAATCTCTCGTTCAGTATTGGCTGGGCTCCAATGACTTTCACCATGGTCATGGTCACTGTTGCTGTGGAAGCATATCAAAGGGTTTTTCAGCACTTTTATCTCAACTTCCATCTTATTATACTGTAGGTTCAACAGCACGTATGTTGACTCTAAAACCAAACAAACACCAAGTAAAGACATGTTTCCCCTTGATTTTAAGTAGCAATTACTGACTCACCAACGACAGTGAGCATCTTGGTGACAGTGCTGTTTCTGACAGTGATGTTGTTGAAGGCCACACAGGTGTACACCCCATGACTGGCTAAAGTCAGTGGGCCAGTATCATACTTTGAGCCAGTTGCCACCTGGGAGCCATTGAAGAACCAGCTGAACTGGCTGAGAGGCTGAGAGGAAGCTGAGCAGTTGAAGGTCACGCTGTGTCCTGTTTCTCCTAATGCTGGTCCTGTTATTATTGGCATCTCCGGTCCATCTATGATTCAAAAGACAATCAGTTAGACCAGGGGTGGCAAACTCCTTCCATGGAGTTCCTAGTGTCTGCTGGTTTTTGTTTTTTCCATTCTAATAAGACCTAGAGAACCAGATTTGGGAAATGCCTTACTAATAAAATAAATTTATACATCAAGCAAGTTCAAGGGAGGATCAAATAACCCGAAGACACTCAGCCTTCCGTGGAATGAGTTTGACACATTTGAATTAAAAACCAACATCTGTAATTTGCCAAAGGTCAAACGTCATCAACATATGTCAGATGAGAGGTGGGATACAAACCATCACGTTGGCTTTACTACAATATTAATAAATTACGTTCTCAAAGATTCCACCAAAGGCAATGGGGTCAAAGTTGAACTTGTTAATGCCTACTCACAGTTGACGATCAGTTTGTAGTATGGGCTGGTCATGTTGCTGAAGGGGTTGGAGGCAGAACACTGATAGTCTCCTTTGTCAGAATGCTGGACAGAGTTGAAGGTCAGTGTATTGTTGTTCATAGAGAAGTCTGTTCTGTTGTCAGCATACAGAGGCCAGCCGTTCCTCATCCACTGAATGGAGTAAACCGTTCCAGCGGTGCCACAGGTCAGAGAGAATCTCTCGTTCAGGATTGGCTGGGCTCCAATGACTTTCACCATGGTCATGGTCACTGTTGCTGTGGAAGCATATCAAAGGGTTTTTCAGCACTTTTATCTCAACTTCCATCTTATTATACTGTAGGTTCAACAGCACGTATGTTGACTCTAAAACCAAACAAACACAAAGTAAAGACATGTTTCCCCTTGATTTTAAGTAGCAATTACTGACTCACCAACGACAGTGAGCATCTTGGTGACAGTGCTGTTTCTGACAGTGATGTTGTTGAAGGCCACACAGGTGTACACCCCATGACTGGCTAAAGTCAGTGGGCCAGTATCATACTTTGAGCCAGTTGCCACCTGGGAGCCATTGAAGAACCAGCTGAACTGGCTGAGAGGCTGAGAGGAAGCTGAGCAGTTGAAGGCCACGCTGTGTCCTGTTTCTCCTAATGCTGGTCCTGTAATTATTGGCATCTCCGGTCCATCTATGATTCAAAAGACAATCAGTTAGACCAGGGGTGGCAAACTCCTTCCATGGAGTTCCTAGTGTCTGCTGGTTTTTGTTTTTTCCATTCAAATAAGACCTAGACAGCCATGTTTGGGGATTTCCTTACTAATAAAGTACGTTATTACATCAATCAAGATCAAGGGAGGATCGAAAAACCAGCTGACACTCAGCCTTCTGTGGAATGAGTTTGACACATTTGAATTAAAAACCAACATCTGTAATTTGCCAAAAGGTCAAACGTCATCAACATATGTCAGATGAGAGGTGGGATACAAACCATCACGTTGGCTTTACTACAATATTAATGAATGAAGTTCTCAAAGATTCCACCAAAGGCAATGGGGTCAAAGTTGAACTTGTTAATGCCTACTCACAGTTGACGATCAGTTTGTAGTATGGGCTGGTCATGTTGCTGAAGGGGTTGGAGGCAGAACACTGATAGTCTCCTTTGTCAGAATGCTGGACAGAGTTGAATGTCAGTGTATTGTTGTTCATAGAGAAGTCTGTTCTGTTGTCAGCATACAGAGGCCAGCCGTTCCTCATCCACTGAATGGAGTAAACCGTTCCAGCGGTGCCACAGGTCAGAGAGAATCTCTCGTTCAGGATTGGCTGGGCTCCAATGACTTTCACCATGGTCATGGTCACTGTTGCTGTGGAAGCATATCAAAGGGTTTTTCAGCACTTTTATCTCAACTTCCATCTTATTATACTGTAGGTTCAACAGCACGTATGTTGACTCTAAAACCAAACAAACACAAAGTAAAGACATGTTTCCCCTTGATTTTAAGTAGCAATTACTGACTCACCAACGACAGTGAGCATCTTGGTGACAGTGCTGTTTCTGACAGTGATGTTGTTGAAGGCCACACAGGTGTACACCCCATGACTGGCTAAAGTCAGTGGGCCAGTATCATACTTTGAGCCAGTTGCCACCTGGGAGCCATTGAAGAACCAGCTGAACTGGCTGAGAGGCTGAGAGGAAGCTGAGCAGTTGAAGGTCACGCTGTGTCCTGTTTCTCCTAATGCTGGTCCTGTTATTATTGGCATCTCCGGTCCATCTATGATTCAAAAGACAATCAGTTAGACCAGGGGTGGCAAACTCCTTCCATGGAGTTCCTAGTGTCTGCTGGTTTTTGTTTTTTCCATTCAAATAAGACCTAGACAGCCATGTTTGGGGATTTCCTTACTAATAAAGTACGTTATTACATCAATCAAGATCAAGGGAGGATCGAAAAACCAGCTGACACTCAGCCTTCTGTGGAATGAGTTTGACACATTTGAATTAAATACCTTACATCTGTAATTTGCCAAAAGGTCAAACGTCATCAACATATGTCAGATGAGAGGTGGGATACAAACCATCACGTTGGCTTTACTACAATATTAATAAATTACGTTCTCAAAGATTCCACCAAAGGCAATGGGGTCAAAGTTGAACTTGTTAATGCCTACTCACAGTTGACGATCAGTTTGTAGTATAGGCTGGTCATGTTGCTGAAGGGGTTGGAGGCAGAACACTGATAGTCTCCTTTGTCAGAATGCTGGACAGAGTTGAAGGTCAGTGTATTGTTGTTCATAGAGAAGTCTGTTCTGTTGTCAGCATACAGAGGCCAGCCGTTCCTCATCCACTGAATGGAGTAAACCGTTCCAGCGGTGCCACAGGTCAGAGAGAATCTCTCGTTCAGGATTGGCTGGGCTCCAATGACTTTCACCATGGTCATGGTCACTGTTGCTGTGGAAGCATATCAAAGGGTTTTTCAGCACTTTTATCTCAACTTCCATCTTATTATACTGTAGGTTCAACAGCACGTATGTTGACTCTAAAACCAAACAAACACAAAGTAAAGACATGTTTCCCCTTGATTTTAAGTAGCAATTACTGACTCACCAACGACAGTGAGCATCTTGGTGACAGTGCTGTTTCTGACAGTGATGTTGTTGAAGGCCACACAGGTGTACACCCCATGACTGGCTAAAGTCAGTGGGCCAGTATCATACTTTGAGCCAGTTGCCACCTGGGAGCCATTGAAGAACCAGCTGAACTGGCTGAGAGGCTGAGAGGAAGCTGAGCAGTTGAAGGCCACGCTGTGTCCTGTTTCTCCTAATGCTGGTCCTGTAATTATTGGCATCTCCGGTCCATCTATGATTCAAAAGACAATCAGTTAGACCAGGGGTGGCAAACTCCTTCCATGGAGTTCCTAGTGTCTGCTGGTTTTTGTTTTTTCCATTCAAATAAGACCTAGACAGCCATGTTTGGGGATTTCCTTACTAATAAAGTACGTTATTACATCAATCAAGATCAAGGGAGGATCGAAAAACCAGCTGACACTCAGCCTTCTGTGGAATGAGTTTGACACATTTGAATTAAAAACCAACATCTGTAATTTGCCAAAAGGTCAAACGTCATCAACATATGTCAGATGAGAGGTGGGATACAAACCATCACGTTGGCTTTACTACAATATTAATGAATGAAGTTCTCAAAGATTCCACCAAAGGCAATGGGGTCAAAGTTGAACTTGTTAATGCCTACTCACAGTTGACGATCAGTTTGTAGTATGGGCTGGTCATGTTGCTGAAGGGGTTGGAGGCAGAACACTGATAGTCTCCTTTGTCAGAATGCTGGACAGAGTTGAATGTCAGTGTATTGTTGTTCATAGAGAAGTCTGTTCTGTTGTCAGCATACAGAGGCCAGCCGTTCCTCATCCACTGAATGGAGTAAACCGTTCCAGCGGTGCCACAGGTCAGAGAGAATCTCTCGTTCAGGATTGGCTGGGCTCCAATGACTTTCACCATGGTCATGGTCACTGTTGCTGTGGAAGCATATCAAAGGGTTTTTCAGCACTTTTATCTCAACTTCCATCTTATTATACTGTAGGTTCAACAGCACGTATGTTGACTCTAAAACCAAACAAACACAAAGTAAAGACATGTTTCCCCTTGATTTTAAGTAGCAATTACTGACTCACCAACGACAGTGAGCATCTTGGTGACAGTGCTGTTTCTGACAGTGATGTTGTTGAAGGCCACACAGGTGTACACCCCATGACTGGCTAAAGTCAGTGGGCCAGTATCATACTTTGAGCCAGTTGCCACCTGGGAGCCATTGAAGAACCAGCTGAACTGGCTGAGAGGCTGAGAGGAAGCTGAGCAGTTGAAGGTCACGCTGTGTCCTGTTTCTCCTAATGCTGGTCCTGTAATTATTGGCATCTCCGGTCCATCTATGATTCAAAAGACAATCAGTTAGACCAGGGGTGGCAAACTCCTTCCATGGAGTTCCTAGTGTCTGCTGGTTTTTGTTTTTTCCATTCAAATAAGACCTAGACAGCCATGTTTGGGGATTTCCTTACTAATAAAGTACGTTATTACATCAATCAAGATCAAGGGAGGATCGAAAAACCAGCTGACACTCAGCCTTCTGTGGAATGAGTTTGACACATTTGAATTAAAAACCTTACATCTGTAATTTGCCAAAAGGTCAAACGTCATCAACATATGTCAGATGAGAGGTGGGATACAAACCATCACGTTGGCTTTACTACAATATTAATAAATTACGTTCTCAAAGATTCCACCAAAGGCAATGGGGTCAAAGTTGAACTTGTTAATGCCTACTCACAGTTGACGATCAGTTTGTAGTATGGGCTGGTCATGTTGCTGAAGGGGTTGGAGGCAGAACACTGATAGTCTCCGTTGTCAGAATGCTGGACAGAGTTGAATGTCAGTGTATTGTTGTTCATAGAGAAGTCTGTTCTGTTGTCAGCATACAGAGGCCAGCCGTTCCTCATCCACTGAATGGAGTAAACCGTTCCAGCGGTGCCACAGGTCAGAGAGAATCTCTCGTTCAGGATTGGCTGGGCTCCAATGACTTTCACCATGGTCATGGTCACTGTTGCTGTGGAAGCATATCAAAGGGTTTTTCAGCACTTTTATCTCAACTTCCATCTTATTATACTGTAGGATCAACAGCACGTATGTTGACTCTAAAACCAAACAAACACAAAGTAAAGACATGTTTCCCCTTGATTTTAAGTAGCAATTACTGACTCACCAACGACAGTGAGCATCTTGGTGACAGTGCTGTTTCTGACAGTGATGTTGTTGAAGGCCACACAGGTGTACACCCCATGACTGGCTAAAGTCAGTGGGCCAGTATCATACTTTGAGCCAGTTGCCACCTGGGAGCCATTGAAGAACCAGCTGAACTGGCTGAGAGGCTGAGAGGAAGCTGAGCAGTTGAAGGTCACGCTGTGTCCTGTTTCTCCTAATGCTGGTCCTGTTATTATTGGCATCTCCGGTCCATCTATGATTCAAAAGACAATCAGTTAGACCAGGGGTGGCAAACTCCTTCCATGGAGTTCCTAGTGTCTGCTGGTTTTTGTTTTTTCCATTCAAATAAGACCTAGACAGCCATGTTTGGGGATTTCCTTACTAATAAAGTACGTTATTACATCAATCAAGATCAAGGGAGGATCGAAAAACCAGCTGACACTCAGCCTTCTGTGGAATGAGTTTGACACATTTGAATTAAATACCTTACATCTGTAATTTGCCAAAAGGTCAAACGTCATCAACATATGTCAGATGAGAGGTGGGATACAAACCATCACGTTGGCTTTACTACAATATTAATAAATTACGTTCTCAAAGATTCCACCAAAGGCAATGGGGTCAAAGTTGAACTTGTTAATGCCTACTCACAGTTGACGATCAGTTTGTAGTATAGGCTGGTCATGTTGCTGAAGGGGTTGGAGGCAGAACACTGATAGTCTCCTTTGTCAGAATGCTGGACAGAGTTGAAGGTCAGTGTATTGTTGTTCATAGAGAAGTCTGTTCTGTTGTCAGCATACAGAGGCCAGCCGTTCCTCATCCACTGAATGGAGTAAACCGTTCCAGCGGTGCCACAGGTCAGAGAGAATCTCTCGTTCAGTATTGGCTGGGCTCCAATGACTTTCACCATGGTCATGGTCACTGTTGCTGTGGAAGCATATCAAAGGGTTTTTCAGCACTTTTATCTCAACTTCCATCTTATTATACTGTAGGTTCAACAGCACGTATGTTGACTCTAAAACCAAACAAACACCAAGTAAAGACATGTTTCCCTTTGATTTTAAGTAGCAATTACTGACTCACCAACGACAGTGAGCATCTTGGTGACAGTGCTGTTTCTGACAGTGATGTTGTTGAAGGCCACACAGGTGTACACCCCATGACTGGCTAAAGTCAGTGGGCCAGTATCATACTTTGAGCCAGTTGCCACCTGGGAGCCATTGAAGAACCAGCTGAACTGGCTGAGAGGCTGAGAGGAAGCTGAGCAGTTGAAGGTCACGCTGTGTCCTGTTTCTCCTAATGCTGGTCCTGTTATTATTGGCATCTCCGGTCCATCTATGATTCAAAAGACAATCAGTTAGACCAGGGGTGGCAAACTCCTTCCATGGAGTTCCTAGTGTCTGCTGGTTTTTGTTTTTTCCATTCAAATAAGACCTAGACAGCCATGTTTGGGGATTTCCTTACTAATAAAGTACGTTATTACATCAATCAAGATCAAGGGAGGATCGAAAAACCAGCTGACACTCAGCCTTCTGTGGAATGAGTTTGACACATTTGAATTAAATACCTTACATCTGTAATTTGCCAAAAGGTCAAACGTCATCAACATATGTCAGATGAGAGGTGGGATACAAACCATCACGTTGGCTTTACTACAATATTAATAAATTACGTTCTCAAAGATTCCACCAAAGGCAATGGGGTCAAAGTTGAACTTGTTAATGCCTACTCACAGTTGACGATCAGTTTGTAGTATAGGCTGGTCATGTTGCTGAAGGGGTTGGAGGCAGAACACTGATAGTCTCCTTTGTCAGAATGCTGGACAGAGTTGAAGGTCAGTGTATTGTTGTTCATAGAGAAGTCTGTTCTGTTGTCAGCATACAGAGGCCAGCCGTTCCTCATCCACTGAATGGAGTAAACCGTTCCAGCGGTGCCACAGGTCAGAGAGAATCTCTCGTTCAGTATTGGCTGGGCTCCAATGACTTTCACCATGGTCATGGTCACTGTTGCTGTGGAAGCATATCAAAGGGTTTTTCAGCACTTTTATCTCAACTTCCATCTTATTATACTGTAGGTTCAACAGCACGTATGTTGACTCTAAAACCAAACAAACACCAAGTAAAGACATGTTTCCCCTTGATTTTAAGTAGCAATTACTGACTCACCAACGACAGTGAGCATCTTGGTGACAGTGCTGTTTCTGACAGTGATGTTGTTGAAGGCCACACAGGTGTACACCCCATGACTGGCTAAAGTCAGTGGGCCAGTATCATACTTTGAGCCAGTTGCCACCTGGGAGCCATTGAAGAACCAGCTGAACTGGCTGAGAGGCTGAGAGGAAGCTGAGCAGTTGAAGGTCACGCTGTGTCCTGTTTCTCCTAATGCTGGTCCTGTTATTATTGGCATCTCCGGTCCATCTATGATTCAAAAGACAATCAGTTAGACCAGGGGTGGCAAACTCCTTCCATGGAGTTCCTAGTGTCTGCTGGTTTTTGTTTTTTCCATTCAAATAAGACCTAGACAGCTATGTTTGGGGATTTCCTTACTAATAAAGTACGTTATTACATCAATCAAGATCAAGGGAGGATCGAAAAACCAGCTGACACTCAGCCTTCTGTGGAATGAGTTTGACACATTTGAATTAAAAACCAACATCTGTAATTTGCCAAAAGGTCAAACGTCATCAACATATGTCAGATGAGAGGTGGGATACAAACCATCACGTTGGCTTTACTACAATATTAATGAATGAAGTTCTCAAAGATTCCACCAAAGGCAATGGGGTCAAAGTTGAACTTGTTAATGCCTACTCACAGTTGACGATCAGTTTGTAGTATGGGCTGGTCATGTTGCTGAAGGGGTTGGAGGCAGAACACTGATAGTCTCCTTTGTCAGAATGCTGGACAGAGTTGAATGTCAGTGTATTGTTGTTCATAGAGAAGTCTGTTCTGTTGTCAGCATACAGAGGCCAGCCGTTCCTCATCCACTGAATGGAGTAAACCGTTCCAGCGGTGCCACAGGTCAGAGAGAATCTCTCGTTCAGGATTGGCTGGGCTCCAATGACTTTCACCATGGTCATGGTCACTGTTGCTGTGGAAGCATATCAAAGGGTTTTTCAGCACTTTTATCTCAACTTCCATCTTATTATACTGTAGGTTCAACAGCACGTATGTTGACTCTAAAACCAAACAAACACAAAGTAAAGACATGTTTCCCCTTGATTTTAAGTAGCAATTACTGACTCACCAACGACAGTGAGCATCTTGGTGACAGTGCTGTTTCTGACAGTGATGTTGTTGAAGGCCACACAGGTGTACACCCCATGACTGGCTAAAGTCAGTGGGCCAGTATCATACTTTGAGCCAGTTGCCACCTGGGAGCCATTGAAGAACCAGCTGAACTGGCTGAGAGGCTGAGAGGAAGCTGAGCAGTTGAAGGTCACGCTGTGTCCTGTTTCTCCTAATGCTGGTCCTGTAATTATTGGCATCTCCGGTCCATCTATGATTCAAAAGACAATCAGTTAGACCAGGGGTGGCAAACTCCTTCCATGGAGTTCCTAGTGTCTGCTGGTTTTTGTTTTTTCCATTCAAATAAGACCTAGACAGCCATGTTTGGGGATTTCCTTACTAATAAAGTACGTTATTACATCAATCAAGATCAAGGGAGGATCGAAAAACCAGCTGACACTCAGCCTTCTGTGGAATGAGTTTGACACATTTGAATTAAAAACCTTACATCTGTAATTTGCCAAAAGGTCAAACGTCATCAACATATGTCAGATGAGAGGTGGGATACAAACCATCACGTTGGCTTTACTACAATATTAATAAATTACGTTCTCAAAGATTCCACCAAAGGCAATGGGGTCAAAGTTGAACTTGTTAATGCCTACTCACAGTTGACGATCAGTTTGTAGTATAGGCTGGTCATGTTGCTGAAGGGGTTGGAGGCAGAACACTGATAGTCTCCTTTGTCAGAATGCTGGACAGAGTTGAAGGTCAGTGTATTGTTGTTCATAGAGAAGTCTGTTCTGTTGTCAGCATACAGAGGCCAGCCGTTCCTCATCCACTGAATGGAGTAAACCGTTCCAGCGGTGCCACAGGTCAGAGAGAATCTCTCGTTCAGTATTGGCTGGGCTCCAATGACTTTCACCATGGTCATGGTCACTGTTGCTGTGGAAGCAGATCAAAGGGTTTTTCAGCACTTTTATCTCAACTTCCATCTTATTATACTGTAGGTTCAACAGCACGTATGTTGACTCTAAAACCAAACAAACACAAAGTAAAGACATGTTTCCCCTTGATTTTAAGTAGCAATTACTGACTCACCAACGACAGTGAGCATCTTGGTGACAGTGCTGTTTCTGACAGTGATGTTGTTGAAGGCCACACAGGTGTACACCCCATGACTGGCTAAAGTCAGTGGGCCAGTATCATACTTTGAGCCAGTTGCCACCTGGGAGCCATTGAAGAACCAGCTGAACTGGCTGAGAGGCTGAGAGGAAGCTGAGCAGTTGAAGGTCACGCTGTGTCCTGTTTCTCCTAATGCTGGTCCTGTAATTATTGGCATCTCCGGTCCATCTATGATTCAAAAGACAATCAGTTAGACCAGGGGTGGCAAACTCCTTCCATGGAGTTCCTAGTGTCTGCTGGTTTTTGTTTTTTCCATTCAAATAAGACCTAGACAGCCATGTTTGGGGATTTCCTTACTAATAAAGTACGTTATTACATCAATCAAGATCAAGGGAGGATCGAAAAACCAGCTGACACTCAGCCTTCTGTGGAATGAGTTTGACACATTTGAATTAAAAACCAACATCTGTAATTTGCCAAAAGGTCAAACGTCATCAACATATGTCAGATGAGAGGTGGGATACAAACCATCACGTTGGCTTTACTACAATATTAATAAATGAAGTTCTCAAAGATTCCACCAAAGGCAATGGGGTCAAAGTTGAACTTGTTAATGCCTACTCACAGTTGACGATCAGTTTGTAGTATGGGCTGGTCATGTTGCTGAAGGGGTTGGAGGCAGAACACTGATAGTCTCCGTTGTCAGAATGCTGGACAGAGTTGAATGTCAGTGTATTGTTGTTCATAGAGAAGTCTGTTCTGTTGTCAGCATACAGAGGCCAGCCGTTCCTCATCCACTGAATGGAGTAAACCGTTCCAGCGGTGCCACAGGTCAGAGAGAATCTCTCGTTCAGGATTGGCTGGGCTCCAATGACTTTCACCATGGTCATGGTCACTGTTGCTGTGGAAGCATATCAAAGGGTTTTTCAGCACTTTTATCTCAACTTCCATCTTATTATACTGTAGGTTCAACAGCACGTATGTTGACTCTAAAACCAAACAAACACAAAGTAAAGACATGTTTCCCCTTGATTTTAAGTAGCAATTACTGACTCACCAACGACAGTGAGCATCTTGGTGACAGTGCTGTTTCTGACAGTGATGTTGTTGAAGGCCACACAGGTGTACACCCCATGACTGGCTAAAGTCAGTGGGCCAGTATCATACTTTGAGCCAGTTGCCACCTGGGAGCCATTGAAGAACCAGCTGAACTGGCTGAGAGGCTGAGAGGAAGCTGAGCAGTTGAAGGTCACGCTGTGTCCTGTTTCTCCTAATGCTGGTCCTGTAATTATTGGCATCTCCGGTCCATCTATGATTCAAAAGACAATCAGTTAGACCAGGGGTGGCAAACTCCTTCCATGGAGTTCCTAGTGTCTGCTGGTTTTTGTTTTTTCCATTCAAATAAGACCTAGACAGCCATGTTTGGGGATTTCCTTACTAATAAAGTACGTTATTACATCAATCAAGATCAAGGGAGGATCGAAAAACCAGCTGACACTCAGCCTTCTGTGGAATGAGTTTGACACATTTGAATTAAAAACCTTACATCTGTAATTTGCCAAAAGGTCAAACGTCATCAACATATGTCAGATGAGAGGTGGGATACAAACCATCACGTTGGCTTTACTACAATATTAATAAATTACGTTCTCAAAGATTCCACCAAAGGCAATGGGGTCAAAGTTGAACTTGTTAATGCCTACTCACAGTTGACGATCAGTTTGTAGTATAGGCTGGTCATGTTGCTGAAGGGGTTGGAGGCAGAACACTGATAGTCTCCTTTGTCAGAATGCTGGACAGAGTTGAAGGTCAGTGTATTGTTGTTCATAGAGAAGTCTGTTCTGTTGTCAGCATACAGAGGCCAGCCGTTCCTCATCCACTGAATGGAGTAAACCGTTCCAGCGGTGCCACAGGTCAGAGAGAATCTCTCGTTCAGTATTGGCTGGGCTCCAATGACTTTCACCATGGTCATGGTCACTGTTGCTGTGGAAGCAGATCAAAGGGTTTTTCAGCACTTTTATCTCAACTTCCATCTTATTATACTGTAGGTTCAACAGCACGTATGTTGACTCTAAAACCAAACAAACACCAAGTAAAGACATGTTTCCCCTTGATTTTAAGTAGCAATTACTGACTCACCAACGACAGTGAGCATCTTGGTGACAGTGCTGTTTCTGACAGTGATGTTGTTGAAGGCCACACAGGTGTACACCCCATGACTGGCTAAAGTCAGTGGGCCAGTATCATACTTTGAGCCAGTTGCCACCTGGGAGCCATTGAAGAACCAGCTGAACTGGCTGAGAGGCTGAGAGGAAGCTGAGCAGTTGAAGGTCACGCTGTGTCCTGTTTCTCCTAATGCTGGTCCTGTTATTATTGGCATCTCCGGTCCATCTATGATTCAAAAGACAATCAGTTAGACCAGGGGTGGCAAACTCCTTCCATGGAGTTCCTAGTGTCTGCTGGTTTTTGTTTTTTCCATTCAAATAAGACCTAGACAGCCATGTTTGGGGATTTCCTTACTAATAAAGTACGTTATTACATCAATCAAGATCAAGGGAGGATCGAAAAACCAGCTGACACTCAGCCTTCTGTGGAATGAGTTTGACACATTTGAATTAAAAACCTTACATCTGTAATTTGCCAAAAGGTCAAACGTCATCAACATATGTCAGATGAGAGGTGGGATACAAACCATCACGTTGGCTTTACTACAATATTAATGAATGAAGTTCTCAAAGATTCCACCAAAGGCAATGGGGTCAAAGTTGAACTTGTTAATGCCTACTCACAGTTGACGATCAGTTTGTAGTATGGGCTGGTCATGTTGCTGAAGGGGTTGGAGGCAGAACACTGATAGTCTCCTTTGTCAGAATGCTGGACAGAGTTGAATGTCAGTGTATTGTTGTTCATAGAGAAGTCTGTTCTGTTGTCAGCATACAGAGGCCAGCCGTTCCTCATCCACTGAATGGAGTAAACCGTTCCAGCGGTGCCACAGGTCAGAGAGAATCTCTCGTTCAGGATTGGCTGGGCTCCAATGACTTTCACCATGGTCATGGTCACTGTTGCTGTGGAAGCATATCAAAGGGTTTTTCAGCACTTTTATCTCAACTTCCATCTTATTATACTGTAGGTTCAACAGCACGTATGTTGACTCTAAAACCAAACAAACACAAAGTAAAGACATGTTTCCCCTTGATTTTAAGTAGCAATTACTGACTCACCAACGACAGTGAGCATCTTGGTGACAGTGCTGTTTCTGACAGTGATGTTGTTGAAGGCCACACAGGTGTACACCCCATGACTGGCTAAAGTCAGTGGGCCAGTATCATACTTTGAGCCAGTTGCCACCTGGGAGCCATTGAAGAACCAGCTGAACTGGCTGAGAGGCTGAGAGGAAGCTGAGCAGTTGAAGGTCACGCTGTGTCCTGTTTCTCCTAATGCTGGTCCTGTAATTATTGGCATCTCCGGTCCATCTATGATTCAAAAGACAATCAGTTAGACCAGGGGTGGCAAACTCCTTCCATGGAGTTCCTAGTGTCTGCTGGTTTTTGTTTTTTCCATTCAAATAAGACCTAGACAGCCATGTTTGGGGATTTCCTTACTAATAAAGTACGTTATTACATCAATCAAGATCAAGGGAGGATCGAAAAACCAGCTGACACTCAGCCTTCTGTGGAATGAGTTTGACACATTTGAATTAAAAACCAACATCTGTAATTTGCCAAAAGGTCAAACGTCATCAACATATGTCAGATGAGAGGTGGGATACAAACCATCACGTTGGCTTTACTACAATATGAATGAATGAAGTTCTCAAAGATTCCACCAAAGGCAATGGGGTCAAAGTTGAACTTGTTAATGCCTACTCACAGTTGACGATCA
Source organism: Oncorhynchus clarkii lewisi (assembly GCF_045791955.1). Taxonomy (NCBI): domain Eukaryota; kingdom Metazoa; phylum Chordata; class Actinopteri; order Salmoniformes; family Salmonidae; genus Oncorhynchus; species Oncorhynchus clarkii. The sequence continues at coordinate 15,091,566 of NC_092148.1, read as the reverse complement.
GTTTGTAGTATGGGCTGGTCATGTTGCTGAAGGGGTTGGAGGCAGAACACTGATAGTCTCCTTTGTCAGAATGCTGGACAGAGTTGAATGTCAGTGTATTGTTGTTCATAGAGAAGTCTGTTCTGTTGTCAGCATACAGAGGCCAGCCGTTCCTCATCCACTGAATGGAGTAAACCGTTCCAGCGGTGCCACAGGTCAGAGAGAATCTCTCGTTCAGGATTGGCTGGGCTCCAATGACTTTCACCATGGTCATGGTCACTGTTGCTGTGGAAGCATATCAAAGGGTTTTTCAGCACTTTTATCTCAACTTCCATCTTATTATACTGTAGGTTCAACAGCACGTATGTTGACTCTAAAACCAAACAAACACAAAGTAAAGACATGTTTCCCCTTGATTTTAAGTAGCAATTACTGACTCACCAACGACAGTGAGCATCTTGGAGACAGTGCTGTTTCTGACAGTGATGTTGTTGAAGGCCACACAGGTGTACTCCCCATGACTGGCTAAAGTCAGTGGGCCAGTATCATACTTTGAGCCAGTTGCCACCTGGGAGCCATTGAAGAACCAGCTGAACTGGCTGAGAGGCTGAGAGGAAGCTGAGCAGTTGAAGGTCACGCTGTGTCCTGTTTCTCCTAATGCTGGTCCTGTAATTATTGGCATCTCCGGTCCATCTATGATTCAAAAGACAATCAGTTAGACCAGGGGTGGCAAACTCCTTCCATGGAGTTCCTAGTGTCTGCTGGTTTTTGTTTTTTCCATTCAAATAAGACCTAGACAGCCATGTTTGGGGATTTCCTTACTAATAAAGTACGTTATTACATCAATCAAGATCAAGGGAGGATCGAAAAACCAGCTGACACTCAGCCTTCTGTGGAATGAGTTTGACACATTTGAATTAAAAACCAACATCTGTAATTTGCCAAAAGGTCAAATGTCATCAACATGTGTCAGATGAGAGGTGGGATACAAACCATCACGTTGGCTTTACTACAATATTAATAAATTACGTTCTCAAAGATTCCACCAAAGGCAATGGGGTCAAAGTTGAACTTGTTAATGCCTACTCACAGTTGACGATCAGTTTGTAGTATAGGCTGGTCATGTTGCTGAAGGGGTTGGAGGCAGAACACTGATAGTCTCCTTTGTCAGAATGCTGGACAGAGTTGAATGTCAGTGTATTGTTGTTCATAGAGAAGTCTGTTCTGTTGTCAGCATACAGAGGCCAGCCGTTCCTCATCCACTGAATGGAGTAAACCGTTCCAGCGGTGCCACAGGTCAGAGAGAATCTCTCGTTCAGTATTGGCTGGGCTCCAATGACTTTCACCATGGTCATGGTCACTGTTGCTGTGGAAGCATATCAAAGGGTTTTTCAGCACTTTTATCTCAACTTCCATCTTATTATACTGTAGGTTCAACAGCACGTATGTTGACTCTAAAACCAAACAAACACAAAGTAAAGACATGTTTCCCCTTGATTTTAAGTAGCAATTACTGACTAACCAACGACAGTGAGCATCTTGGTGACAGTGCTGTTTCTGACAGTGATGTTGTTGAAGGCCACACAGGTGTACTCCCCATTACTGGCTAAGGTCAGTGGGCCAGTATCATACTTTGAGCCAGTTGCCACCTGGGAGCCATTGAAGAACCAGCTGAACTGGCTGAGAGGCTGAGAGGAAGCTGAGCAGTTGAAGTTCACGCTGTGTCCTGTTTCTCCTAATGCTGGTCCTGTTATTATTGGCATCTCCGGTCCATCTATGATTCAAAAGACAATCAGTTAGACCAGGGGTGGCAAACTCCTTCCATGGAGTTCCTAGTGTCTGCTGGTTTTTGTTTTTTCCATTCAAATAAGACCTAGACAGCCATGTTTGGGGATTTCCTTACTAATAAAGTACGTTATTACATCAATCAAGATCAAGGGAGGATCGAAAAACCAGCTGACACTCAGCCTTCTGTGGAATGAGTTTGACACATTTGAATTAAAAACCAACATCTGTAATTTGCCAAAAGGTCAAACGTCATCAACATATGTCAGATGAGAGGTGGGATACAAACCATCACGTTGGCTTTACTACAATATTAATAAATTACGTTCTCAAAGATTCCACCAAAGGCAATGGGGTCAAAGTTGAACTTGTTAATGCCTACTCACAGTTGACGATCAGTTTGTAGTATAGGCTGGTCATGTTGCTGAAGGGGTTGGAGGCAGAACACTGATAGTCTCCTTTGTCAGAATGCTGGACAGAGTTGAATGTCAGTGTATTGTTGTTCATAGAGAAGTCTGTTCTGTTGTCAGCATACAGAGGCCAGCCGTTCCTCATCCACTGAATGGAGTAAACCGTTCCAGCGGTGCCACAGGTCAGAGAGAATCTCTCGTTCAGTATTGGCTGGGCTCCAATGACTTTCACCATGGTCATGGTCACTGTTGCTGTGGAAGCATATCAAAGGGTTTTTCAGCACTTTTATCTCAACTTCCATCTTATTATACTGTAGGTTCAACAGCACGTATGTTGACTCTAAAACCAAACAAACACAAAGTAAAGACATGTTTCCCCTTGATTTTAAGTAGCAATTACTGACTCACCAACGACAGTGAGCATCTTGGTGACAGTGCTGTTTCTGACAGTGATGTTGTTGAAGGCCACACAGGTGTACACCCCATGACTGGCTAAAGTCAGTGGGCCAGTATCATACTTTGAGCCAGTTGCCACCTGGGAGCCATTGAAGAACCAGCTGAACTGGCTGAGAGGCTGAGAGGAAGCTGAGCAGTTGAAGGTCACGCTGTGTCCTGTTTCTCCTAATGCTGGTCCTGTTATTATTGGCATCTCCGGTCCATCTATGATTCAAAAGACAATCAGTTAGACCAGGGGTGGCAAACTCCTTCCATGGAGTTCCTAGTGTCTGCTGGTTTTTGTTTTTTCCATTCAAATAAGACCTAGACAGCCATGTTTGGGGATTTCCTTACTAATAAAGTACGTTATTACATCAATCAAGATCAAGGGAGGATCGAAAAACCAGCTGACACTCAGCCTTCTGTGGAATGAGTTTGACACATTTGAATTAAAAACCAACATCTGTAATTTGCCAAAAGGTCAAACGTCATCAACATATGTCAGATGAGAGGTGGGATACAAACCATCACGTTGGCTTTACTACAATATTAATAAATGAAGTTCTCAAAGATTCCACCAAAGGCAATGGGGTCAAAGTTGAACTTGTTAATGCCTACTCACAGTTGACGATCAGTTTGTAGTATGGGCTGGTCATGTTGCTGAAGGGGTTGGAGGCAGAACACTGATAGTCTCCTTTGTCAGAATGCTGGACAGAGTTGAATGTCAGTGTATTGTTGTTCATAGAGAAGTCTGTTCTGTTGTCAGCATACAGAGGCCAGCCGTTCCTCATCCACTGAATGGAGTAAACCGTTCCAGCGGTGCCACAGGTCAGAGAGAATCTCTCGTTCAGTATTGGCTGGGCTCCAATGACTTTCACCATGGTCATGGTCACTGTTGCTGTGGAAGCATATCAAAGGGTTTTTCAGCACTTTTATCTCAACTTCCATCTTATTATACTGTAGGTTCAACAGCACGTATGTTGACTCTAAAACCAAACAAACACAAAGTAAAGACATGTTTCCCCTTGATTTTAAGTAGCAATTACTGACTAACCAACGACAGTGAGCATCTTGGTGACAGTGCTGTTTCTGACAGTGATGTTGTTGAAGGCCACACAGGTGTACTCCCCATTACTGGCTAAAGTCAGTGGGCCAGTATCATACTTTGAGCCAGTTGCCACCTGGGAGCCATTGAAGAACCAGCTGAACTGGCTGAGAGGCTGAGAGGAAGCTGAGCAGTTGAAGGTCACGCTGTGTCCTGTTTCTCCTAATGCTGGTCCTGTTATTATTGGAATCTCCGGTCCATCTATGATTCAAAAGACAATCAGTTAGACCAGGGGTGGCAAACTCCTTCCATGGAGTTCCTAGTGTCTGCTGGTTTTTGTTTTTTCCATTCAAATAAGACCTAGACAGCCATGTTTGGGGATATCCTTACTTATAAAGTACGTTATTACATCAATCAAGATCAAGGGAGGATCGAAAAACCAGCTGACACTCAGCCTTCTGTGGAATGAGTTTGACACATTTGAATTAAAAACCAACATCTGTAATTTGCCAAAAGGTCAAATGTCATCAACATGTGTCAGATGAGAGGTGGGATACAAACCATCACGTTGGCTTTACTACAATATTAATAAATTACGTTCTCAAAGATTCCACCAAAGGCAATGGGGTCAAAGTTGAACTTGTTAATGCCTACTCACAGTTGACGATCAGTTTGTAGTATAGGCTGGTCATGTTGCTGAAGGGGTTGGAGGCAGAACACTGATAGTCTCCTTTGTCAGAATGCTGGACAGAGTTGAATGTCAGTGTATTGTTGTTCATAGAGAAGTCTGTTCTGTTGTCAGCATACAGAGGCCAGCCGTTCCTCATCCACTGAATGGAGTAAACCGTTCCAGCGGTGCCACAGGTCAGAGAGAATCTCTCGTTCAGTATTGGCTGGGCTCCAATGACTTTCACCATGGTCATGGTCACTGTTGCTGTGGAAGCATATCAAAGGGTTTTTCAGCACTTTTATCTCAACTTCCATCTTATTATACTGTAGGTTCAACAGCACGTATGTTGACTCTAAAACCAAACAAACACAAAGTAAAGACATGTTTCCCCTTGATTTTAAGTAGCAATTACTGACTCACCAACGACAGTGAGCATCTTGGTGACAGTGCTGTTTCTGACAGTGATGTTGTTGAAGGCCACACAGGTGTACACCCCATGACTGGCTAAAGTCAGTGGGCCAGTATCATACTTTGAGCCAGTTGCCACCTGGGAGCCATTGAAGAACCAGCTGAACTGGCTGAGAGGCTGAGAGGAAGCTGAGCAGTTGAAGGTCACGCTGTGTCCTGTTTCTCCTAATGCTGGTCCTGTTATTATTGGCATCTCCGGTCCATCTATGATTCAAAAGACAATCAGTTAGACCAGGGGTGGCAAACTCCTTCCATGGAGTTCCTAGTGTCTGCTGGTTTTTGTTTTTTCCATTCAAATAAGACCTAGACAGCCATGTTTGGGGATTTCCTTACTAATAAAGTACGTTATTACATCAATCAAGATCAAGGGAGGATCAAAAAACCAGCTGACACTCAGCCTTCTGTGGAATGAGTTTGACACATTTGAATTAAAAACCAACATCTGTAATTTGCCAAAAGGTCAAACGTCATCAACATATGTCAGATGAGAGGTGGGATACAAACCATCACGTTGGCTTTACTACAATATTAATAAATGAAGTTCTCAAAGATTCCACCAAAGGCAATGGGGTCAAAGTTGAACTTGTTAATGCCTACTCACAGTTGACGATCAGTTTGTAGTATGGGCTGGTCATGTTGCTGAAGGGGTTGGAGGCAGAACACTGATAGTCTCCTTTGTCAGAATGCTGGACAGAGTTGAATGTCAGTGTATTGTTGTTCATAGAGAAGTCTGTTCTGTTGCTAGCATACAGAGGCCAGCCGTTCCTCATCCACTGAATGGAGTAAACCGTTCCAGCGGTGCCACAGGTCAGAGAGAATCTCTCGTTCAGTATTGGCTGGGCTCCAATGACTTTCACCATGGTCATGGTCACTGTTGCTGTGGAAGCATATCAAAGGGTTTTTCAGCACTTTTATCTCAACTTCCATCTTATTATACTGTAGGTTCAACAGCACGTATGTTGACTCTAAAACCAAACAAACACAAAGTAAAGACATGTTTCCCCTTGATTTTAAGTAGCAATTACTGACTAACCAACGACAGTGAGCATCTTGGTGACAGTGCTGTTTCTGACAGTGATGTTGTTGAAGGCCACACAGGTGTACACCCCATGACTGGCTAAAGTCAGTGGGCCAGTATCATACTTTGAGCCAGTTGCCACCTGGGAGCCATTGAAGAACCAGCTGAACTGGCTGAGGGGCTGAGAGGAAGCTGAGCAGTTAAAGGTCACGCTGTGTCCTGTTTCTCCTAATGCTGGTCCTGTTATTATTGGCATCTCCGGTCCATCTATGATTCAAAAGACAATCAGTTAGACCAGGGGTGGCAAACTCCTTCCATGGAGTTCCTAGTGTCTGCTGGTTTTTGTTTTTTCCATTCAAATAAGACCTAGACAGCCATGTTTGGGGATTTCCTTACTAATAAAGTACGTTATTACATCAATCAAGATCAAGGGAGGATCGAAAAACCAGCTGACACTCAGCCTTCTGTGGAATGAGTTTGACACATTTGAATTAAAAACCAACATCTGTAATTTGCCAAAAAGTCAAACGTCATCAACATATGTCAGATGAGAGGTGGGATACAAACCATCACGTTGGCTTTACTACAATATTAATAAATGAAGTTCTCAAAGATTCCACCAAAGGCAATGGGGTCAAAGTTGAACTTGTTAATGCCTACTCACAGTTGACGATCAGTTTGTAGTATGGGCTGGTCATGTTGCTGAAGGGGTTGGAGGCAGAACACTGATAGTCTCCTTTGTCAGAATGCTGGACAGAGTTGAATGTCAGTGTATTGTTGTTCATAGAGAAGTCTGTTCTGTTGTCAGCATACAGAGGCCAGCCGTTCCTCATCCACTGAATGGAGTAAACCGTTCCAGCGGTGCCACAGGTCAGAGAGAATCTCTCGTTCAGTATTGGCTGGGCTCCAATGACTTTCACCATGGTCATGGTCACTGTTGCTGTGGAAGCATATCAAAGGGTTTTTCAGCACTTTTATCTCAACTTCCATCTTATTATACTGTAGGTTCAACAGCACGTATGTTGACTCTAAAACCAAACAAACACAAAGTAAAGACATGTTTCCCCTTGATTTTAAGTAGCAATTACTGACTCACCAACGACAGTGAGCATCTTGGTGACAGTGCTGTTTCTGACAGTGATGTTGTTGAAGGCCACACAGGTGTACACCCCATGACTGGCTAAAGTCAGTGGGCCAGTATCATACTTTGAGCCAGTTGCCACTTGGGAGCCATTGAAGAACCAGCTGAACTGGCTGAGAGGCTGAGAGGAAGCTGAGCAGTTGAAGGTCACGCTGTGTCCTGTTTCTCCTAATGCTGGTCCTGTTATTATTGGCATCTCCGGTCCATCTATGATTCAAAAGACAATCAGTTAGACCAGGGGTGGCAAACTCCTTCCATGGAGTTCCTAGTGTCTGCTGGTTTTTGTTTTTTCCATTCAAATAAGACCTAGACAGCCATGTTTGGGGATTTCCTTACTAATAAAGTACGTTATTACATCAATCAAGATCAAGGGAGGATCGAAAAACCAGCTGACACTCAGCCTTCTGTGGAATGAGTTTGACACATTTGAATTAAAAACCAACATCTGTAATTTGCCAAAAGGTCAAACGTCATCAACATATGTCAGATGAGAGGTGGGATACAAACCATCACGTTGGCTTTACTACAATATTAATAAATTACGTTCTCAAAGATTCCACCAAAGGCAATGGGGTCAAAGTTGAACTTGTTAATGCCTACTCACAGTTGACGATCAGTTTGTAGTATGGGCTGGTCATGTTGCTGAAGGGGTTGGAGGCAGAACACTGATAGTCTCCGTTGTCAGAATGCTGGACAGAGTTGAATGTCATTGTATTGTTGTTCATAGAGAAGTCTGTTCTGTTGTCAGCATACAGAGGCCAGCCGTTCCTCATCCACTGAATGGAGTAAACCGTTCCAGCGGTCTCACAGGTCAGAGAGAATCTCTCGTTCAGTATTGGCTGGGCTCCAATGACTTTCACCATGGTCATGGTCACTGTTGCTGTGGAAGCATATCAAAGGGTTTTTCAGCACTTTTATCTCAACTTCCATCTTATTATACTGTAGGTTCAACAGCACGTATGTTGACTCTAAAACCAAACAAACACAAAGTAAAGACATGTTTTCCCTTGATTTTAAGTAGCAATTACTGACTCACCAACGACAGTGAGCACCTTGGAGACAGTGCTGTTTCTAACAGTGATGTTGTTGAAGGCCACACAGGTGTACACCCCATGACTGGCTAAAGTCAGTGGGCCAGTATCATACTTTGAGCCAGTTGCCACCTGGGAGCCATTGAAGAACCAGCTGAACTGGCTGAGAGGCTGAGAGGAAGCTGAGCAGTTGAAGGTCACGCTGTGTCCTGTTTCTCCTAATGCTGGTCCTGTTATTATTGGCATCTCCGGTCCATCTATGATTCAAAAGACAATCAGTTAGACCAGGGGTGTCAAACTCCTTCCATGGAGTTCCTAGTGTCTGCTGGTTTTTGTTTTTTCCATTCAAATAAGACCTAGACGGCCATGTTTGGGGATTTCCTTACTAATAATGTACGTTATTACATCAATCAAGATCAAGGGAGGATCGAAAAACCAGCTGACACTCAGCCCTCTGTGGAATGAGTTTGACACATTTGAATTAAACCAAACATCAGACATTGGCCAGAAGGTCAAATGTCATCAACGAATGTCAGATGTTATAAGACTTGGGATCCAAACCATCACATTGACTTTACTACAATATTAATAAAGGAAGTTCTCAAAGACTCCATCAAAGGCCATAGTGTCAAAGTTGAACTTGTTAATGCCTACTCACAGTTGATGATCAGTTTGTAGTATGGGCTGGTCATGTTGCTGAAGGGGTTGGAGGCAGAACACTGATAGTCTCCTTTGTCAGAATGCTGGACAGAGTTGAATGTCAGTGTATTGTTGTTCATAGAGAAGTCTGTTCTGTTGTCAGCATACAGAGGCCAGCCGTTCCTCATCCACTGAATGGAGTAAACCGTTCCAGCGGTCTCACAGGTCATCGCAAACATGTAGTCTGCTATTAGCTGGGAACTCATGACTTTCACCATGGCCATGGTTACTGGGACTGTGAAGAAAACTTCAGTGTCACAAGAATATTGACTACAATCACAATCACTGTTTGTTGAATGGCCTGCATCTACATGTACAAGTTAAACAGTTTGGATGACTCTTCTGTCTTACCAATGATGGTGAGCATCTTGGTGACAGTGCTGTTTCTGCCAGTGATGTTGTTGAAGGCCACACAGGTGTATTCCCCATGATTGGCTAAGGTCAGTGGGCCAGTCTCATACTCTGAGCCAGCCCCCACCTGGGAGCCATTGAAGTACCAGCTAAACTGGCTGGGAGGCTGAGAGGAGGCTGAGCAGTTGAAGGTCACGATGTATCCTGTCATTGCTATATCCGGACTCATGATAACAGGTCTCTCTGGGCCATCTGGGAAACACAAGATAATGAAGATATTGAATGAGATTAGCTATTGGAACTGCCATTAGGTGCTTGCTTTGGTTTTACCCCATTAATACCCACCCATCCCCTTGGCTTTACATACTTTATGTCAGAAGTCAGATCCAAACTTACCCCATTTCCATCACTATAAATTCAATCTTCCCCTCATTATAGGTACAAATTTGAATAACATTTTCAGATATCAAGTTTGGTTTTGGGCCATAACAACTACTCACAGTTGACGATGAGTCTGTATTCTGGGCTGGTCATGTTGCTGAAGGGGTTGGAGGCAGAACACTGATAGTCTCCGTTGTCAGAATTTTGGACAGAGTTGAAGGTCAGTGTATTGTTGTCCATAGAGATGTCTCTTCTGTTATCAGCATACAGAGGCCAGCCATTCCTCATCCACTGAATGGAGTAAATGGTTCCTGTGGTCTCACAGGTCATCGCAAACATGTAGTCTGCTATTAGCTGGGAACTCATGACTTTCACCATGGCCATGGTTACTGGGACTGTGAAGAAAACTTCAGTGTCACAAGAATATTGACTACAATCACAATCACTGTTTGTTGAATGGCCTGCATCTACATGTACAAGTTAAACAGTTTGGATGACTCTTCTGTCTTACCAATGATGGTGAGCATCTTGGAGACAGTGCTGTTTCTGCCAGTGATGTTGTTGAAGGCCACACAGGTGTATTCCCCATGATTGGCTAAGGTCAGTCGGCCAGTCTCATACACTGAGCCAGCCGCCACCTGGGAGCCATTGAAGAACCAGCTGAACTGGCTGGGAGGCTGAGAGGAGGCTGAGCAATTGAAGGTCACGATGTGTCCTGTCATTGCTCTATCCGGACTAGTTATAGCAGGCCTCTCTGGTCCAACTATTAATAAACACAAGACAGTATGGTTAATCTTATGGTTTGACTTTTTTGACAATGATTAGTGAGTAAGTAGCTTTCCACAATCTTTGGCTTTTGCAAGTTAGAACAGCTCATGGGAGCAGCAACCTATCTCCTGTTCTGTTGCGTGTTGCGGCTTGATGTATAAGCACATTCCCTGGACTGGACACTAGTCTATCACAGGCCCTTACGCCCAATCTATCTCCTTAATGCTGCTTGCCAAGTAAAGACACATTGGGTCACATTTTTACAGTCGTTGGTATGACTCATCTAGGGATCAAACTCCCAACCTTATACAATAATCTCAGTATGGAAACTCTAACTACAAGGTCACTGAATTGGTTTTATCAGACAAATATTACCAGCTCCTGTAATACTCACAGTTCACCACATGATTGTATGCTATGCTGGTCAGGTTGCTAACAGCATTAAAGGCCTCACAGAGATATTCTCCATTGTCAGAAAATTGGATTGGGTTGATAACCATTGTGTTGTTGTTCGTAGAGAAGAATGTTCTGTTATTTAGGGAGATGAGCTGGCCATTCATCAGCCATATAATGTAGTTTACAGGTCCAGTCACCTCACACCGCAGAGTGAACGACTGATCCAGTATTGGTGGCTTCCCATCACGGTTCAACGAAACCGCTGATATCGGCTCTATGGTAAAAGAAGAGGAGGAGTCATTTGTCATACTGTACTCCACTTGATTGGTGGTAAAAAAAAATACCAAAACACAGTGGGGCAAAAAAGTATATAGTCAGCCACCAATTGTGCAAGTTCTCCAACTTAAAAAGATGAGAGAGGCCTGTATTTTGATCATAGGTACACTTCAACTTTGACAGACAAAATGAGAAAAAAAATCCAGAAAATCACATTGTAGGATTTTTAATGAATTTATTTGCAAATTATGGTGGAAAATAAATATTTGGTCACCTACAAACAAGCAAGATTTCTGGCTCTCACAGACCTGTAACTTCTTCTTTAAGAGGCTCCTCTGTCCTCCACTCGTTACCTGTATTAATGGCACCTGTTTGAACTTGTTATCAGTATAAAAGACACCTGTCCACAACCTCAAACAGTCACACTCCAAACTCCACAATGGCCAAGACCAAAGAGCTGTCAAAGGACACCAGAAACAAAATTGTAGACCTGCAACAGGCGGGGAATACTGAATCTGCAATAGGTAAGCAGCTTGGTTTGAAGAAATCAACTGTGGGAGCAATTATTAGGAAATGGAAGACATACAAGACCACTGATAATCTCCCTCGATCTGGGGCTCCACGCAAGATCTCACCCCGTGGGGTCAAAATGATCACAAGAACGGTGAGCAAAAATCTCAGAACCACACGGGGGGACCTAGTGAATGACCTGCAGAGAGCTGGAACCAAAGTAACAAAGCCTACCATCAGTAACACACTACGCCGCCAGGGACTCAAATCCTGCAGTGCCAGACGTGTCCCCCCGCTTAAGCCAGTACATGTCCAGGCCCGTCTGAAGTTTGCTAGAGCGCATTTGGATGATCCAGAAGAAGATTGGGAGAATGTCATATGGTCAGATGAAACCAAAATAAAACTTTTTGGTAAAAACTCAACTCGTCGTGTTTGGAGGGCAAAGAATGCTGAGTTGCATCCAAAGAACACCATACCTACTGTGAAGCATGGGGGTGGAAACATCATGCTTTGGGGCTGTTTTTCTGCAAAGGGACCAGGACGACTGATCCGTGTAAAGGAAAGAATGAATGGGGCCATGTATCGTGAGATTTTGAGTGAAAACCTCCTTCCATCAGCAAGGGCATTGAAGATGAAACATGGCTGGGTCTTTCAGCATGACAATGATCCCAAACACACCGCCCGGGCAACAAAGGAGTGGCTTCGTAAGAAGCATTTCAAGGTCCTGGAGTGGCCTAGCCAGTCTCCAGATCTCAACCCCATAGAAAATCTTTGGAGGGAGTTGAAAGTCCGTGTTGCACAGCAACAGCCCCAAAACATCACTGCTCTAGAGGAGATCTGCATGGAGGAATGGGCCAAAATACCAGCAACAGTGTGTGAAAACCTTGTGAAGACTTTCAGAAAACGTTTGACCTCTGTCATTGCCAACAAAGGGTATGCAACAAAGTATTGAGATAAACTTTTGTTGTTGACCAAATACTTATTTTCCACCATAATTTGCAAATTCATTAAAAATCCTACAATGTGATTTTCTGGATTTTTTTCCTTCTCATTTTGTCTGTCATACATGAAGTGTACCTATGATGAAAATTACAGGCCTCTCTCATCTTTTTAAGTGGGAGAACTTGCACAATTGGTGGCTGACTAAATACTTTTTTGCCCCACTGTATAACAAAATCTGTTTATACCCATCAATAATCAAATATTCACTACCAACTATATGACATTTCGTAACGATGAATGTTGCCTCACCCACGATCTTTATCATTGTGGTCATGGAGGCGACTTGGAGTGTGACATTGTTGTGGGCTAAGCAGGCATAACTTCCTGTCTGGTTCTCCCTGATGTTCTGCAGGCTGAGCTGTGGGCTTTGCTCATTGAGGAACGTCCCATTAAACCCCCACTTGTAGGACTCAGCGGGTTTGGACTGAGCGGAGCAGGACAGAGTGATGTCAGAGCCCGTCTTATAGGCTGTATGTCCTATGGTCATCTCAGGAACTGCCATCATGGTGAGGTTACTTGGGCCATCTATGGGGGAAACAACAATGAAGTGTTGGGTAAACATTACCTAGAATATGTTTCCATCCTGCTCTACTAAAAACAGTCTACTAATGATCTCTCGAAATAATGATCTGGATCATGTGTATTGGCCTTGTCTCAGGATGGTAAGTTGGTGGTTGAAGATATCCCTCTAGTGGTGTGGGGGCTGTGCTTTGGCAAAGTGGGTGGGGTTATATCCTTCCTGTTTGGCCCTGTCCGGGGGTGTCCTTGGATTTGGCCACAGTGTCTCCTGACCCCTCCTGTCTCAGCCTCCAGTATTTATGCTGCAGTAGTTTATGTGTCGGGGGGCTAGGGTCAGTTTGTTATATCTGGAGTACTTCTCCTGTCTTATTCGGTGTCCTGTGTGAATCTAAGTGTGCGTTCTCTAATTCTCTTTTTCTCACTTTCTTTCTCTCTCTCGGAGGACCTGAGCCCTAGGACCATGCCCCAGGACTACCTGACATGATGACTCCTTGCTGTCCCCAGTCCACCTGACCATGCTGCTGCTCCACTTTCAACTGTTCTGCCTTATTATTATTCGACCATGCTGGTCATTTATGAACATTTGAACATCTTGGCCATGTTCTGTTATAATCTCCACCCGGCACAGCCAGAAGAGGACTGGCCACCCCACATAGCCTGGTTCCTCTCTAGGTTTCTTCCTAGGTTTAGGCCTTTCTAGGGAGTTTTTCCTAGCCACCGTGCTTCTACACCTGCATTGCTTGCTGTTTGGGGTTTTAGGCTGGGTTTCTGTACAGCACTTTGAGAAGTCAGCTGATGTACGAAGGGCTATATACATACATTTGATTTGATTTGATTTGTGTACACAGAGGAATGGTTTGGGATGAAAATAGGCATATTACATCATTGCATGGAAGGCTGGCTCTCAATGACAAGGTACAATCCATGTATGCTGTGTATGATTAATGTACAGTATACTGCATACTCTGATACTCACATCTAACATTGAGGCCAATGGGCTGGCTGGTGCCGTTGCTGATTCCGTTGATGACCTCACATCTGAACGGCCCATCATCGTATCGTGTCACACTGACTATGGTGAGAGTGCTGTTCCCATCACCAAACCAAACTCGGTCACTGGCTGTGACCTCTAAACTGCCATTTAGCCAGTGGTAGGAAAGGGAGGTGCCAGAGGAGACAGAGCAGGTGAAAATGGCAGTGTCGTTCAATTCCACTAGATCAGTGGCGTTGGCCCTTAGAGTCACGTTTGAAATGGGCTCTGTGGGTGAGAGAGACGATGGCAGTCAAGATAAGGTGGATGTGTTTCAAGAAAGTTTTTTTTGTGTCTTACTGAATTACAACCATGTAGTTGATATTCGTTTCATACTGTAAAACTTGCTTTGGAAATCAACCTAAATATGCTATTTTGTTTACTTATCATAGAGACCAGGTCTCAGGATTGAGCCCTGTAGAGCCCTTAGTCTCTTTGAACACATTCAAAATATTATCGTCGTCTTATCTGAAATTGAAAATAACAGTTTGCTCAAACTCTGTGATCTGTTTAAGGTATTACAAAGCCCAAATTCACTATAGGTTCAGAAAACATTGACATATTTAAGTGTTAGCTCTGGAGGTCAGGAAAATGACTTTGCCTTTTATTATTGTGACAGAGATGAATCCCTGATAGAGAATGTATGTGCATGCATGTTTGAAGAAGGTCTGTGATTGGGTAAGTAAGTGTGCAGGTGAGCATGTTTGAAGAAGGTCTGTGATTGGGTAAGTAAGTGTGCAGGTGAGCATGTTTGAAGAAGGTCTGTGATTGGGTAAGTAAGTGTGCAGGTGAGCATGTTTGAAGAAGGTCTGTGATTGGGTAAGTAAGTGTGCAGGTGAGCATGTTTGAAGAAGGTCTGTGATTGGGTAAGTAAGTGTGCAGGTGAGCATGTTTGAAGAAGGTCTGTGATTGGGTAAGTAAGTGTGCAGGTGAGCATGTTTGAAGAAGGTCTGTGATTGGGAAAGTAAGTGTGCAGGTGAGCATGTTTGAAGAAGGTCTGTGATTGGGTAAGTAAGTGTGCAGGTGAGCATGTTTGAAGAAGGTCTGTGATTGGGTAAGTAAGTGTGCAGGTGAGCATGTTTGAAGAAGGTCTGTGATTGGGTAAGTAAGTGTGCAGGTGAGCATGTTTGAAGAAGGTCTGTGATTGGGAAAGTAAGTGTGCAGGTGAGCATGTTTGAAGAAGGTCTGTGATTGGGTAAATAAGTGTGCAGGTGAGCATGTTTGAAGAAGGTCTGTGATTGGGTAAGTAAGTGTGCAGGTGAGCATGTTTGAAGAAGGTCTGTGATTGGGTAAGTAAGTGTGCAGGTGATCATGTTTGAAGAAGGTCTGTGATTGGGTAAGTAAGTGTGCAGGTGAGCATGTTTGAAGAAGGTCTGTGATTGGGTAAGTAAGTGTGCAGGTTAGCATGTTTGAAGAAGGTCTGTGAATGGGTAAGTAAGTGTGCAGGTTAGCATGTGTGCGAGCAACTGACCGTGTGCGCCAGTGAGTGAGAGTTTATCCCCGTAGAAAGATAAACAGACAGGCAGAGGTCAGTTCCTTACCCCGGACAGACAAGGTCACCACAGCATACAGGACTGGCTCCATTCCCTGCACGGTATATAGACCTGAGTCGTTGAGTTGGAGAGAGCTTATGGACAGCTCTGAGGAGGAACGGTTGAATGAGACTCTGCCTTGATAACTTTTACTCACACTACTGCCATTAGGATAGAAAAGGACGATGATTGTAGTTTCATATGACCAGGTCCCTATGTTGATGGGGCTTTGAGGAACTAGGTTCAGGGTGACATTACTGCCCACAGCTAAGGGGTTCATCGAGGGAACCACCACCTGGCCAGAGACATCTAGAAGAGGATGGATTGATGAGTTTAGTTCATGTTTTGAGATATTATTAATCAGTACAGAACTCTTTAAAATTCCTTAAAATATTCTAATTGAGATTAATCAAATCTTCGGACTATGGCACTTTAACAGAAATACAAGCTTTTGTTTCAAAATTGTGCCTTCAATTTGAGCCCACAATTTACAACATGACCTACTATCTATTTATTATGTCTACTCTAGACATTGTTGTCAATGTCAGATAGAAATAGAAATCTCAACTTTTCTGAATTGATACTGTTTGACTGAAGTGCATCAACCAAACAGAGACATTTGAACAACCTGTTACTTATTTAACAAAGCGTTATAGCACAAATAGGCATCAATTTACTTCCAGAATGAGCATTTTGTCCTCTTTACCTGTAGTGAAGTTGAGCAGCACCAGGATGAGAACCCACACCAGAGGATACTCCATAGTTCTGCCACTTATCAAACACCACGGATCAGAAATGAACGGTAAACTTTCCTATGAACCAAATGACTGTCCAGACTTCTTGGTAAATCCAAACATGTCAATACTCCACAGTCACAGTCTCCTCTCAATCAACAAATATTTATTCAGGATCATGTAATGTTGCTGGAGTCAGGTGATGCAAATGTACCTACCCACCCTACCTGTCGCCAGAACACACTCACACACACCTACCCAACTACCCACGGCCTGTTTTGCCCACTTACATTTTTCCCACTGTTTTTTGTTGACACACAGGAGTGTTTTCAAGTTGATTATTGTTTACTGTAAATCTGATCAACTCTGTTTGTCTTACACAGGTCCTGGGAGGAGGCTGGATCGTACTTGGCCAATGAGGCTGGGGATAGGTCCTCCGACGCTGTTGAAACTCATGATCCATCAACGGTGGCTAAAGCAACCTGGGCTCATAAGACACTGTTCACATTGAACCTGTCAAGAAACACTTACAGTGCCTTGAAAAAGTTTTTTCCCCCTTTCTGATATTCTATGTTTTTGCATAGTTTTGATACTGAATGTTATCAGATCTTCAACCAAAACCCAATATTAGAAAAAGGGAGCCTGAGTTTTTCTAAATGTATACTTTATTTATTTAAAAAAGTTATGCAACACACAATTCACCTGTGTGAAAAAGTAATTGCCCCTTTAGACGTAATAATTGGCATGAACTGCTCTTTTCAAGTCCTGCCACAGCATCTCAATAGGGATTAGGTCTGGACTTTGACTAGGCCATTCCAAAACATCAGATTGTGTTCTGCATCATTGTCTTGCTGCATGACTCACCTGCGCTTCAGCTTCAGCTCACAGCCAGTTGTCTTGACATTCTCCTGTAGAATTCTCTGAAATGGAGCAGAATTCCTGGATTCTTCTGTTAAGGCAAGTCATCCGGATCCAGAGACACCAAAGCATCCCCAAACCACCACACTACCACTACCATGCTTGACCATTGGTATGCATCCAGATGCTTTTTGTTAAACTTGAGTCAACGTTTTGGATGACATGGGTCCCATTAAACCTGGCTAAACTCACTCTGTAAGAACCTCATACCAACGGTCAAGCAGTTTTTTTGTTACATTATATATGCAGTGCTTTTGGAAAGCAATCAGACCCCTTTTCTTTTTCCACATTTTGTAACGCTACAACCTTATTCTAAAATGGATTAAATAAATATTTTCCCTCATCAATCTACACAAATACCCTATCATAATGATGAAGCGAAAACAAGTTTAATTTTTACATTTTCGCAAGTGCATTAAAAATAAAAAACAGAAATAACTTATTTACATAAGTATTCAGACCATTTGCTGTGAGACTCGAAATCGAGCACTGGTGCATTATGTTTCCATTGATCGTCCTTGAGAGTCCAATCTGGGGGAAGGGTACCAAATCATTTCTGCAGAATTGAAGCTCCCAAGATCACAGTGGCCTCCATCATTCTTAAATGGAAGAAGTTTGGAACCACCAAGACTCTTGCTAGACCTGGGGTCCCAGCCAAACTGAGCAATCGAGGGAGTAGGGCCTTGGTCAGTGAGTTGACCAAGAACCAGATGGTCACTCTGACAGAGCTCTAGAGTTTCTCTGTGGAGATGGGAGAACCTTCCAGAGGGACAACCATCTTTGCAGATCTCCGCTGATCAGGCCTTTATGGTAGAGTGGCCAGACGGAAGCCAATGCTCAACAAAAGCACATGACAAGATTCTCTGGTCTGATGAAACCAAGATTGAACTCTTTGACCTGAATGCCAAGCATCACATCTGGAGGAAATCTGGCACAATCCCTACGGTGGTGCAGCATCATGCTGTGGGAATTTTTTTCAGGGGCAGGGACTGGGAGACTGGTCAGATTTGAGGCAAAGATGAACGGAGCAAAGTACAGAGAGATCCTTGATGAAAACCTGCTCCAGAGCTCTCAGCACCTCTGTCTGGGACAAAGGTTCAGCTTCCTACAGGATAACGACCCTTAACAGACAGCCAAGACAACACAGGAGTGGCTTCGGGAATAGCCTCTGAATGTACTTGAGTGGCCCAACCAGAGCCCGGACTTGAACCTGATCGAACATCTTTGGAGAGATCTGAAAATAGCTGTGCAGCACTGCTCCCCATCCAACCTGACAGAGCTTGAGAGGATCTGTTGAGAAGTATGGAAGAAACTCCCTAGTTACAGATGTGCCAAGCTTGTAGCGCCATACCCAAGAAGACTCAAGGCTGGCATCGCTGCCAAAGATGCTTCAACAAAGTAAAGAGTAAAGGGTCTGAATACTTACGTAAATGTGATATCTCATTTCATTTTTAAGAAATAAGCAAGAATGTGTAAAAACCTGTTTTTGCTTTTTCATTATGTGTCGATTGATGAGGGGGGGGAAATGATTTAATCAATTTGAGAATAAGGCTGTAACCTAACAAAATGTGAAAAAAGTCAAGGGGTCTGAGTACTTTCTCAAAGTGCTGTACAGAAACCCAGCCTAAAACCCCAAACAGCAAGCAATGCAGGTGTAGAAGCACGGTGGCTAGGAAAATCTCCCTAGAAAGGCCAAAATCTAGGAAGAAACCTAGAGAGGAACCAGGCTATGTGGGGTGGCCAGTCCTCTTCTGGCTGTGCCGGGTGGAGATTATAACAGAACATGGCCAAGATGTTCAAATGTTCATAAATGACCAGCATGGTCGAATAATAATAAGGTAGAACATTTGAAACTGGAGCAGCAGCACGGTCAGGTGGACTGGGAACAGCAAGGAGTCATCATGTCAGGTAGTCCTGGGGCATGGTCCTAGGGCTCAGGTCCTCCGAGAGAGAGAAAGAAAGAGAGAAGGAGAGAATTAGAGAATGCACACTTAGATTCACACAGGACACCGATTAGGACAGGATAAGTACTCCAGATATAACAAACTGACCCTAGCCCCCTGACACATAAACTACTGCAGCATAAATACTGGAGGCTGAGACAGGAGGGGTCAGGAGACACTGTGGCCCCATCCGAGGACACCCCCGGACAGGGCCAAACAGGAAGGATATAACCCTACCCACTTTGCCAAAGCACAGCCCCCACACCACTAGAGGGATATCTTCAACCACCAACTTACCATCCTGAGACAAGGCTGAGTATAGCCCACAAAGATCTCCGCCATGGCACAACCCAAGGGAGGGCGCCAACCCAGACAGGATGACCACATCAGTGAATCAACCCACTCAGGTGACGCACCCCTTCCAGGGACGGCATGAGAGAGCCCCAGTAACCCAGTGACTTAGGGTTAGAGGCAGAGAATCCCAGTGGAAAGAGGGGAACCGGCCAGGCAGAGACAGCAAGGGCGGTTCGTTGCTCCAGAGCCTTTCCGTTCACCTTCCCACTCCTGGGCCAGACTACACTCAATCATATGACCCACTGAAGAGATGAGTCTTCAGTAAAGACTTAAAGGTTGAGACCGAGTATGCGTCTCTGACATGGGTAGGCAGACCGTTCCATAAAAATGGAGCTCTATAGGAGAAAGCCCTGCCTCCAGCTGTTTGCTTAGAAATTCTAGGGACAATTAGGAGGCCTGCGTCTTGTGACTGTAGCGTACATGTAGGTATGTACGGCAGGACCAAATCAGAGAGATAGGTAGGAGCAAGCCCATGTAATGCTTTAAATATCCTGACCTAGTGAGATATACAAGTACATGGTTTAGGCTCAATCAAGCAAGTCTTGACTACTTTCTTATGTCACTATCCCAAAAGATTAAAAAGTGTTGATAGGGGACAGAATGCGGTCGGACCATCAAATAATTGGCATACTCTTACGGATTTTCCACGTGGGTGAGGATATTGGACATTTTATCGAAGCCTATTGGATGATAACTTGTTTTTAACTAGGACAGAATAATTTATAGCTGACTTTTTCTGACATAACATAGGTACAGCAGATCCCCTTATTGTATGGGACACTTTTAGGTCTAAAGATTCCATATTAACAAAGGAAATGGAAGGACTAACAGTACAAATAGATAGCAATAAAAACTGTAACATAAAGGCTCAGAATAAGTTAGAGGAAAAACAAAAAGAAATGGAGGAACTTAATCAAGAAAGATTAAATGTAATATATTCTAAAAAATATAGCAAACTTGATGGAATATGTGGAAAAATGCACCAGATATATTTTATCTTCAACATAGAAATGCTACCAACAATTATTTACCGAAACTTGTTACAAATGAACGAGTCACCCATGATTCCCCAAACAATATTTTGAAAGAGGAAGGAAGGTTTTCGTTTCAGTCTCCTCCATCTCCACTCACTGAAGTTAATTGTATGGATTGTTTTTCTTTAATAATGTAAAATTAACAGCTGTACAGAAAGACTCATGTGAAGGCCAAACTACAGAGGGGGAACTGCAATTAAAGCCTTTAAATCAGGGAAAACTCCAGGGCTGGATGGCATACCAGTGGAAGTATACCAAACCTTTTTTTATATACTTAGAAGACCGTTATTACCATGTTTTAACCACTCCTATATTAATGCTAGATTATCAGACTCTCAACAAAAAGGTCTGATTTCATTATTACAGAAACAGGATCCAAGTGGTAAATATAAATATCCAGTCCATTTACACAATTGGAGGCCTCTTACGCGTCAGTGTTGTGATGGAAAAAATCTAGCAAAATGCATAACGCATAGCAAAAAAAAGGTATTGTCGGATGTTATTCATCCTAATCAGACAGGTTTTTACACGGACGATACATTGGAGATAATATAAGACAAGTACTGAAACAATAGGACACTGAAACATCTGGGAAACCAGGCCTGGTATTCAGGCTTTTGATAAAGTACTACTGGTGTTTATACAGTGCCTTGCGAAAGTATTCGGCCCCCTTGAACTTTGCGACCTTTTGCCACATTTCAGGCTTCAAACATAAAGATATAAAACTGTATTTTTTTGTGAAGACAAAACAACAACAACAAGTGGGACACAATCATGAAGTGGAACGACATTTATTGGATATTTCAAACAAATTTGCAAAATTATTCGGCCCTTTACTTTCAGTGCAGCAAACTCTCTCCAGAAGTTCAGTGAGGATCTCTGAATGATTCAATGTTGACCTAAATGACTAATGATGATAAATACAATCCACCTGTGTGTAATCAAGTCTCCGTATAAATGCACCTGCACTGTGATAGTCTCAGAGGTCCGTTAAAAGCGCAGAGAGCATCATGAAGAACAAGGAACACACCAGGCAGGTCCGAGATACTGTTGTGAAGAAGTTTAAAGCCGGATTTGGATACAAAAAGATTTCCCAAGCTTTAAACATCCCAAGGAGCACTGTGCAAGCAATAATATTGAAATGGAAGGAGTATCAGACCACTGCAAATCTACCAAGACCTGGCCGTCCCTCTAAACTTTCAGCTCATACAAGGAGAAGACTGATCAGAGATGCAGCCAAGAGGCCCATGATCACTCTGGATGAACTGCAGAGATCTACAGCTGAGGTGGGAGACTCTGTCCATAGGACAACAGTCGTATATTGCACAAATCTGGCCTTTATGGAAGAGTGGCAAGAAAGCCATTTCTTAAAGATATCCATAAAAAGTGTTGTTTAAAGTTTGCCACAAGCCACCTGGGAGACACACCAAACATGTGGAAGAAGGTGCTCTGGTCAGATGAAACCAAAATTGAACTTTTTGGCAACAATGCAAAACGTTATGTTTGGCGTAAAAGCAACACAGCTGAACACACCATCCCCACTGTCAAACATGGTGGTGGCATTATCATGGTTTGGGCCTGCTTTTCTTCAGCAGGGACAGGGAAGATGGTTAGAATTGATGGGAAGATGGATGGAGCCAAATACAGGACCATTCTGGAAGAAAACCTGATGGAGTCTGCAAAAGACCTGAGACTGGGACGGAGATTTGTCTTCCAACAAGACAATGATCCAAAACATAAAGCAACATCTACAATGGAATGGTTCAAAAATAAACATATCCAGGTGTTAGAATGGCCAAGTCAAAGTCCAGACCTGAATCCAATCGAGAATCTGTGGAAAGAACTGAAAACTGCTGTTCACAAATGCTCTCCATCCAACCTCACTGAGCTCGAGCTGTTTTGCAAGGAGGAATGGGAAAACATTTCAGTCTCTCGATGTGCAAAACTGATAGAGACATACCCCAAGCGACTTACAGCTGTAATCGCAGCAAAAGGTGGCGCTACAAAGTATTAACTTAAGGGGGCTGAATAATTTTGCACGCCCAATTTTTCAGTTTTTGATTTATTAAAAAAGTTTGAAATATCCAATAAATGTCGTTCCACTTCATGATTGTGTCCCACTTGTTGTTGATTCTTCACAAAAAATACAGTTTTATATCTTTATGTTTGAAGCCTGAAATGTGGCAAAAGGTCGCAAAGTTCAAGGGGGCCGAATACTTTCGCAAGGCACTGTATGTACGTAAATGCCTGGAATATTTAAATTTTGGAGAATCTCTTATAAAATGGGTTAAAGTTATGTGTAGTAACCCTAAGTGTAAAATAGTAAATAACGTATTTATTATTGCCATTGAAATGTTAGCTGTTAAAATCAGATCCAACAATAATATCAGGGGTGAGAAATCCAGGGCTTAAAAACAAAGCTGTCATTGCATGCTGATGATTCATGTTTTGTTTTAAATCCACAATTTGGATCCCTCCACAGCCTCATAGAGGATTGAGATACTTTTTCTCACCTCTCTGGATTACAACCAAGTTATGATAAGTATACTTACTATATTACATACTGGATCAATAAATAATACTTTTACATTACTGTGTAGTTGACCAATAACATGGTCTGACGGTGATGTGGACATACTCGGTATCCCAAAAGAAAGAAAATAACTCACTCCAGTACATTTTGAAAGAAAAAATAGATCTTGCTACTATGGAAAGGAAAATACCTGTCTATTTGTGGAAAAACCACTACTGCAAAAATGGAAGAGGCAAGTGAAAGGGGGAAAGATAACTTTGAAAGTTTCTTCAAGTGCAGTCGCAAAACCATCAGTGCTATGATGAAACTGGCTCTCATGAGGACGCCACAGGAAAGGAAGACCCAGAGTTGCCTCTGCTGCAAAGGATAAGTTCATTAGAGTTACCAGCTTCAGTAATTGCAGCCCAAATAAATGCTTCACAGAGTTCAAGTAACAGACACATCTGAACAACAGCTGTTCAGAGGAGACTTCATGAAATCAGGCCTTAATGGTCGAATTGCTGCAAAGAAACCACAACTAAGGGGACACCAATAAGAAGAAGAGACTTGCTTGGGCCAAGAAACACGAGCAATAGACCATTGGAAATATATCCTTTGGTCTGATGAGTCCAAATTTGAGATTTTTGGTTCCAACAGCTGTGTTTTTGTGAGACACACCGTGAAGCATGGAGGAGGTGGTGTGATGGTGTGGGGGTGCTTTGCTGGTGACACTGCCTCTGATTTATTTAGAATTCAAGTCACACTTAACCAGCATAGCTACCAAAGCATTCTGCAGCGATATGCCATCTAATCTGGTTTAAGCTTAGTGGGACTGTCATTTGTTTTTCAACAGGACAATGACCCAACACACCTCCAGGCTGTGTAAGGGCTATTTGACCAAGAAAGAAAGTGATGGAGAGCTGCATCAGATGACCTGGCCTCCACAATCACCCGACCTTAACCCAATTGAGATGCTATGGGATGAGTTGGACCACAGAGTGAAGGAAAAGCAACCAACAATTGCTTAGCATATGTGGGAACTCCTTCAAGACTGTTGTAAAAGCATTCCAGCTAAAGCTGGTTGAGAGAATGGCAATAGTGTTTATAGCTATTATCAAGTCAAAGTGACTACTTTGAAGAATCTATGATCTAAAATATATTTTGATTTGTTTAACACTTTTTTGGTTACGACATTATTCCATATGTGTTTATTTCATAGTTTTGATGTCTTCACTATTATTCTACAATGTAGAACCCCATCCCTTTGCAAAGACACCTTTTGGAATCCTGTTTTCTAAGAGTGTATATGCCATCTACATCAAAGCTTTTTGCTGTTTCTTTATCCTTTATTACACTTGTTCATGGACTGCTTCTCGCTCAGTAATATTGACTGGGATTTAATGACATGTATCCGTCTGTCTCTCTGTTTACCGTTTATTATACAAACCCACTAACTACAGGTCCTGCCTCCACACACATCACTCTAGTCACTGTTTACTGTTTACTGTATAAACACGGTTCAGATGTAAATAACTCTTCTAAGGTCATATATAAATACAGTAACCATCCTGGTCAGGAGAGATAAACAGGGTTACGATACAAGGAAGTTGGAAATTAGCCAAAGGGTAAAATGTTTTTAAAAAACTGCCATCTAGGGGAAGCAAGGTAGTGAAGTCATCTCTATTGTAATGCAAGGTCTCTTTCATGATCATGTGAAAAGTCAATTGTTATGGAAATGCTGGGATGTGTTTTTCTATGGAAATTATGTTAAAGGCAATTATGATGCAACTATGATGGTGATACGATATGGAAAAATATCATCCTGAATATTAAGGCTATACTCACTTCATGTTACACACATAGACACTCAACCATGCAAATTGGCTGGGTTATTATTTATTTGGACATCACACATTAAAATAAAAATCTAATCCAATTTTATTTGTCACATACACATGGTTAGCAGATGTTAATGCGAGTGTAGCGAAATGCTTGTGCTTCTAGTTCAGACAATGCAGTAATAACCAATGAGTAATCTAACCATTTTCACAACAACTACCTTTTACACACAAGTGTAAAGGAATGAAGAATATGTACATAAAAATATATGAATGATTGATGGTACAGAACGGCAAAGTCAAGATGCAGTAGATGGCATCGAGTACAGTATATACATATGAGATGAGAAATGTAGGGTGTGTAAACATAATAAAGTTGCATTGTTTAAATTGGCTAGTGATACATGTATTACATCAAGATGGCAAGATGCAGTAGATAGTATAGAGTACAGTATATACTGTACATATGAGATAAGTAATGTAGGATATGTAAACATTATATGAAGTGGCATTGTTTAAAGTGGCTAGTGATACATTATTAAAGTGGCTGGAGTTGAGTCAGTATGTTGGCAGTCTGATGGCCTTGAGATTGAAGCTGTTTTTCAGTCTCTCGGTCCCTGCTTTGATGCACCTGTACTGTACTGACCTCGCCTTCTGGATGATAGCGGGGTGAACAGGCAGTGGCTCGGGTGGTTGTTGTCCTTGATTATCTTTTTGGCCTTCCTGTGACATCGGGTGGTGTAGGTGTCCTGGAGGGCAGGTAGTTTGCACCCGGTGATGCGTTGTGCAGACCTCACTACCCTCTGGAGAGCATTACGGTTGTGGGCGTAGCAGTTGAAGTACCAGGCGGTGATACAGACCGACAGGATGCTCTCAATTGTGCATCTGTAAAATTATGTGAGTGCTTTTGGTGACAAGCCAAATTTCTTCAGCCTCCTGAGGTTAAAGAGGCGCTGCTGCACCTTCTTCACCACGCTGTCTGTGTGGGTGGACCAATTCAGTTTGTCCGTGATGTGTACACCGAGAAACTTCAAACTTACTACCCTCTCCACTACTGTCCCGTCGATGTGGATAGGGGGGTGCTCCCTCTGCTGTTTCCTGAAGTCCACGATCATCTCCTTTGTTTTCTTGATGTTGAGTGTGAAGTTATTTTCCTGACACCACACTTCGAGGGCCTTCACCTCCTCCCTGTAGGCCGTCTTGTCGTTGTTGGTAATCAAGCCTACCACTGTAGTGTTGTCTACAAACTTGATGATTGAGTTGGAGGCGTGCATGGCCACGCAGTCATGGGTGAACAGGGAGTATAGGAGAGGGCTCAGAACGCACCCTTGTGGGGCCCCAGTGTTGAGGATCAGCGGAGTGGAGATGCTGTTACCTACTCTCACCACCTGGGGGCAGCCCGTCAGGAAGTCCAGTACCCAGTTGCACAGGGCGGTCGAGACCCAGGGCTTGATGACGAGTTTGGAGGGTACTATGGTGTTAAATGCTGAGCTGTAGTCGATGAGCAGCATTCTCACATAGGTATTCTTCTTGTCCAGATGGGTTAGGGCAGTGTGCAGTGTGGTTGAGATTACGTCGTCTGTGGACCTATTGGGGTGGTAAGCAAATTGGAGTGGGTCTAGGGTGTCAGGTAGGGTGGAGGTGATATGGTCCTTGACTAGTCTCTCAAAGCACTTCATGATGACGGAAGTGAGTGTAACGGGGTGGTAGTCATTTAGCTCAGTTACCTTGGCTTTCTTGGGAACAGGAACAATGGTGGCCCTCTTGAAGCATGTGGGAACAGCAGACTGGGATAAGGATTGATTGAATATGTCCGTAAACACACCAGCCAGCTGGTATGCGCATGCTCTAAGGACGCTGCTGGGGATGCTGTCTGGGCCTGCAGCCTTGCGAGGGTTAACACGTTTAAATGTTTTACTCACGGCTGCAGTGAAGGAGAGTCCGCAGGTTTTGGTAGTGGGTCGTGTCAGTGGTACTGTATTGTCCTCAAAGCGAGCAAAGAAGTTGTTTAGTCTGTCTGGGAGCAGTATATCTTGGCCCGCGACGGGGCTGGTTTTCTTTTTGTAATCCGTGATTGACTGTAGACCTGCCACATAGCTCTTGTGTCTGAGCCGTTGAATTGCGACTCTACTTTGTCTCTATACTGACGCTTAGCTTGTTTGAGTGCCTTGCGGAGGGAATAGCTACACTGTTTGTATTCGGTCATGTTTCCTGTCACCTTGCACTGATTAAAAGCAGTGGTTCGCACTTTCAGTTCTGCGCGAATGCTTCCATCAATCCACGGTTTCTGGTTTGGGAATTTTTTAATAGTTGCTGTGGGTACGACATCGCCGATGCACTTGCTAATAAACTCGCTCACCGAATCAGCGTATTCGTCAATGTCGTTGTTTGACGCAATGCGGAACATATCCCAGTCCACGTGATCAAAGCAATCTTGAAGCGTGGAATCAGATTGGTCGGACCAGCATTGAACAGACCTGAGTGCAGGAGCTTCCTGTTTTAGTTTCTGTCTATAGGCTGGGAGCAACAAAAGAGCTGTGGTCAGTTTTTCCGAAAGGAGGGCGGGGGAGGGCCTTATATGCGTCGCGGAAGTTAGAATAACAATGATCCAGGGTTTTACCAGCCCTGGTTGCATTATCGATATACTGATAGAATTTAGAGAGCCTTATTTTCAGCTACAATTAATCCAGCCTCAGGATATGTGGTTTCCAGTTTACATAGAGTCAAATGAAGTTTGTTCAGGGCCATCGATGTGTCTGCATTATATTCTTACTGTAATCCAGACATAATACACAATCTCACTAAATCACATCCAATTTCATACACATCAACCTATTCAGATTTACTACACACATATTATCTTGACCCAATTTTCTAACATCTGTGGCATTGGCTCACAGGCAAATAGGCAAGTCAATGAAACAAATATTGCTAGAACCTGTTTCTTGAATTCTAAATATCAGACATTTGAAATCTCTAATTTTGACCGTCATAATACCTCCTAATGCAGTAACTTTACAAGCACTAATTATGGTCAATATTGACTGAGATAAGTATAAGTATAGTCAGTTATAATTGTAATGGTTTAGCAGATTATAAAAAAAGAAGATCATTCTTTACATGGCTAAAAGAAAAGGATAACCGATAAGCCAGCCGGCAAGATGGCGACCGGCAAGTTCAGCATGGTGGCAGCACTTTTATGTATTTGTTTTAAATGTTACTGGAAAAAGTTGCATCTGCTATTTAGATGAAAGAATAGTACATTCTCAGCAACTTCTCAGTCATGCAAACACTTTTGATGGCATCCAGCACTTCGGATTTGGAAGGAATGTTATATACCAAACTTTCATATCACCTTGGCACAAACCAAAACGATCATCGAAATCCAGTCTGAAATCGCAAATTAATGGTGGAGATCTTATAATAACTCTATGCCTTCTCTTATCTGGTGGTATCCATCAATACCCTGGATCTCACTTTATCATGAACCCCATCAAACGGCCTATGTACCCATCCTCCTCTTGCGAACGGTGGATAAAGAGTAACAGCAAAGCTTTGGACTGTTTGGAATGAGCGCAGTGGATTCATCTAAAATGCAGCGACTCTAGCTTTGGACATGGGGTCAATGAAGCTTACCGTTGCTGTCGGTGTGCTGTACCCACGGGGTGTGTGAGCACTAAAGGTGGAGTGGGACCAGAGGACTTACCGAGGGTGGAGAGTGCACCGGAGGAGGGGGGGTCCACAGCGGAGCGGAGGCAACCAGAGGTGAGTGACGGGGTACATGGTGGTGAGGACGATCGAGTGGCACCTGGGGAGGGGTGCTCCATGGCGACAGAGAGGCCACCGGAGGCAAGGCGGGGGAAGATGGCAGCGCATTGGGATGCGAGTTACAAGAGGATTGGGAATTCAATGAGGCCTTTGGGAAGAAGGGCTTACATTTTGTGCACTTAAACGTCCGAAGCCTACTACCGAAGATCAATGATATACGCCTGCTAGTTTGCAAATCAGAGGTGGGTGTCTTATGTTTTACTGAGACATGGTTGGATTCATCTGTTTGTGACTCAGAAATTGAGATAGGTAATTACTCTGTTGTCAGGAAGGATCGGAATCGGAACGGTGAGGGAATATGTGCGTTTGTAAGATCAGACATTGCTTTTAACGTCAGATCAGATTTAAACGCTGATCTGGAGATTGTCTGGCTGGATATCTGCCTTCCCAAAACCAAGCCGATTTTGTTGGGGGTGTGTTATAGGCCGCCCAAGCAGAATGCATTCCATGAAGGTCTTGAAATTGTGTTGTCAAACTGTAATGATTCGCTGTTGAAGGAAATAATTTTGTTAGGGGATTTCAATACTGATGTCGGCAAAAAGAATAGCCTAACTCACAATGTATTCATGCACTTTTGTAGATCACTTGCTCTGACCCAAATTATAAAAGATCCCACCAGGATATGTGAAACAGTGCAAAGTACAATTGACTTAATATTGGTGTCTGATAAATCTAAAATATCGTGGAGTGGCGTAATAGTCTATGGAATCAGTGATCATTTTATTACATTTTGCACAAGTAGGATTTTTTAAAATATATTTAAATGTCACAAAACCGATCAAATCAGTTTTAGATTAACTAACTTCAAAGTAATGACTCGGGACGTCGGGTTTGATATGAAAGCTTCTTTTAGTAATAATACTTGTTCACGTTACATTTAACAACTTTGTTTTGGTACAGAGCAATGCAGGTAAGATGCTATCGGAAAGTCAGAACACAATCAACTGCACCTGCACATAATTGGCGCGTTCTCTCTCATTCCTCTCGCAAGGCATTCTGGGACTTGCAGTCAAAAGGCGTAATTCAACACAACCCAATACAATTACATATACAAATAAATCTAAAGAAATATCTTTAGATACAGCTCAAAGAATAAACTTAAACATTAACTCTGTAACACATTAAAGTTACAACAATCAGAGGAATCAAAAAATACCTTTAAATATTTCTTTAAAAGCCTTTAAATGTAGATTCCTTGATGTGGTGAATATAATGGCTCCCATTAGACGGGTCAGGGTAAAGCAGAGATCTAGCCCTTGGTTTAGTTATGAGATTCTAGAATCTATCCAAGCAAGGAATAAGGCCTATAAGACATTTAAAAACTCTCAAGAGCAGCATGATTCTGTCCTATATAAACGTCACAGAAATGAAGCACAGAGCAGGATGGATGAAGCTAAGAGGGGTTACTTTGCTGAGAAAATAATTGAAAAAAAAAATGACCCTAAAAAGCTTTGGAAATCTTTAAGGAACTAGGCTGTAGTAGTACTGCCAAAAACAAACTTAACAGTATTGGACTGAACATCAAAGGGGAGATGGTATATGAAAAAGCAAAGGTTGCCAATGAATTCTACTCTGTTTTTACTTCTGTTGCCAGCAAGCTGGTTAGCAAGCGTTCCACCTGTTCTGGTTTGTATGGAAGCAACCAAGTCGAGAAGTATTATGTAGAGTTAGGGGTTCAGCCAAACTCTTTTTCTTTTGCAAAGGTAGCAACAGCCAAAATAGTCAGTACGCTGGCAGTGCTTAAACGCTCCAAAGCCACAGGCTTCGATAATGTTCCTGCAAGGTTTCTTATAGATTCGGCTGAGCAAATTGGCCCTTGTATTACTCATATTGTTGACCTCTTGAAGCTAGGAGGCACTATTTTTATTTTTGGAAAAATACCGTTCCCAAAGTAAACGGCGTATTTCTCAGGACCAGATGCTAGAATATGCATATAATTGACAGATTAGGATAGAAAACACTCTAAAGTTTCCAAAACTGTAAAAATATTGTCTGTGAGTATAACAGAACTGATACTGCAGGCGAAAGCCTGAGAAAAACTCTTATTTTGAAAGCTCTGTGTTCCTATGCATCCCTATTGACCATTGAAAGGGATATCAACCAGATTCCTTTTTCTATGGCTTCCCTAAGGTGTCTACAGCCTTTCAACATAGTTTCAGGCCTTTATTATGAAGAATGAGCGTGAACGACCACATTACGTAAGTGGTCAGGTGGGGGCTCTCAGAGTGATTTTTGCACAAAGAGAGGGGCGGCCATTGTTCCTCCCGGTCCTAGTGAAAAACCAACTGTCCCGGTTGATATATTATCGAATACATATTTGAAAAACACCTTGAGGGTTGATTATAAAAAACGTTTCACATGTTTCTGTCGACATTATGGATATAATTTGGAATTTTTGTCTGCGTTGTCATGACCGCTATTTCCGGTGGATTCCTGGGCATAACGCACCAAACTAACGGAGGTATTTGGATATAAAAAAATATCTTTATGGAACAAAAGGAACATTTGCATTTCTAACTGGGAGTCTTGTGAGTGAAAACATCCGAAGATCATCAAAGGTAAACGGTTAATTTGATTTATTTTCTGATTTTCATGACCAAGCTTCCTGATACTAAGTGCACATAATGCTATGCTAGGCTATCGATAAACTTACACAAACGCTTGTATTGCTTTCGCTGTAAAGCATAATTTCAAAATCTGAGACGACAGGGTGATTAACAAAAGGCTAAGCTGTGTTTCGCTATATTTCACTTGTGATTTCATGAATATGAATATTTTCTAGTAATATCTTTTGACTGTTGTGCTATGCTATTCAGCGTTGCTGATGACAAATATACCGGATCCGGGATGGGTAGTTCTAAAAGTACCTCAATGGACCGTAAAGGAAATCACTCTACCAAATATCATCACCGTGCCCTTAAGGAAATCACAAATATTATGGACAAATTAGAAATAGTGAATATATTTGGAGACTAAAAACCCCCGACCTAGTCAGATATACATGGAGGAGACTTGATCAAGCTAGTCGTCTTGACTACTTTCTTGTCTCTTTCTCTCTTGCACCAAAGGTAAAAAAAAATGTAATAGGACACAGAAAGCGATCGAATCATCATCTAATTGGCCTTCGCATAACGCTCATAGAATTTCCACGTGGATGGGGATATTGGAAATGTAATCAAAGTTTACTGGAGGACAATTTTTTTAAATTAAGAAAATAATGTCCCACCATAATGATTTGATCATTTGTTGCCTGTAAATTCAATAAATTGGTATAAATATTTTTGAAGAAGCATGGATCATCCTGATTTGGACCATATAGAATTAATGAACCAAATCTCTTTTTCATCCACTTTCATATTCAAAAATATACACCTTCCTTGCGAGTCGTTCTTGACTATTTGCACATTCAGATCAAAATTCACACCTTTTGAGTTCCTTTGTCCATGACAGAAAATTATTTCACCAGCCCATTCCTTTTTCCATGCAATTTCATCTAAGGATGAAGAGTGAGTATATGTTATATTTTAGTTTTAGTTTAGTTTAGTTTATTAATTCGACCATTTAAAAAAAACAAGCACGCATAAAACATAAAAGCCATACATGCACATGAATAAAATCATTGAGGATAACACACAATAAAGTCTGGGACTTATTTCCATTGTGGTCCTCTTGAGACAAGATGGCTAGACAAGATCGTACACAGTATGGCAGTGAAATAATAAAACAAAAACATAAAAGAAGAACATCTATCTCATCATTCCAGTTACATCATAGGGGTTATTCATATGGGCACAGAGAACATCAAACATATTTTTACTTTATGTTTAAAGCTGCCCAGAGAGGACGTTGTTTTTATAGGCAGAGGCAACTCATTCCTCTGTTATACAAGAAAGTACCTTTCCCAGCATTACTCCTGAACCTGTATGAGCACACATCAGCAACACCTGATCTGGTGCTGTGATTGTGTGCATCGCTAACACGAGGAAAGTAATCACTTAGATATCTGGACGCAGGACCATAAATACTCCTGTAAACCAAACCTAGTCTAATCTCGGACACCCTAGCCTCAACAGGCAGCCAGTTTTGTTCCTGAAAGCAGCTCCTGCCTATGTGAGTACGTGGACTCACCTTCAGTACAACCCTTATCAACTTATTCTGGGCTATCTGGAGCTTCCCCTTCATAAGTTTAGATAAGCCCCCAAACCAGGAAGTACTAGCATAGTCAAAATGACATTGAATGAGGGCAGTAGCTAGCACTTTCATGGAGTCCTTATCAAGCAGCTTGGACTTTCTAGCCAAAAACTTAGTCCTGGCATTAACCTTCCCTAGCACCTTATTGGCCATGCTCACACCTCCCAAGCTTCCATCAAGGATACAGCCCAAGTAGCTAACAGAGGTTTTAGTAGTCAGCACCTCACCCCCTAACTCTACTCTGATTTCAGACAACCTACACAATTTAGGTCTGGATCCCAAAATAATTGCTTCAGTTTTCCCTAAGTGCAGAGATAGCTTATTATCTCCAAGCCATTTGCTAATGTTAGTAAGCTCTGTGCTAAGTATGCTCTCCAACATAGTTTAACTTTTGTGAGACACCAGAAGTGTAGAGTCATCTGCATAAAGAAAAAGACGGCAAGAACAAGCATCTTTCATATCATTAACATACAATAAAAACAGCAGAGGCCCAAGCACGCTCCCCTGCGGAACGCCACATCTCATTGGTTTTGCCTGAGACAGTGAACCATTAACCTCTACAACTTTCTCCCATCCTGATAAATAGGACTTTACCCAGCCGAGAGAGATACTGCTTAACCCCAGTGCCTCCAGTTTGGAGATTAGGAGACAGTGTTTAACTGTATCAAAGGCCTTCTGTAGGTCAAGCAGTACCATTCCACACAGATTTACCTCGTCAATCTCTTTCCTGATGAAGTCAGTCAAGTAAAGTAGACATGAATCAGTGGAGTATGTTTTTCTAAAACCCGACTGAAAATCATACATTAGACCCTGCCTGTCATACATTTGCTCATGTACAATTCTCTCCAGGATCTTTGATGTTACACAGAGGATAGATACAGACCTATAATTCCCAGGGTCAGACTTTATCCCCTTCTTATACAGAGGTATAACTTTAGCTAGTTTCATGTCCCTGGGAAAGGTGCCTTGTTCAAGAGAGAGATTAATGCAACTGCTGTGCCAGATTTCAATTTATTTTAATGGAAAAAGCATGATCTGAGTACGGCACTCAGAACCCAAACCAGCCAAAATAAATATTGCCATGTTGCGCAGTCAACATTAGTCATAAATAGCATTATAAATATTCACTTATCTTTGATGATCTTCTTTCTCCCCCCCCTTTTTTACCCCTTTTCTACCCAATTTCGTGGTATCCAATTGTTTAGTAGCTACTATCTTGTCTCATCGCTACAACTCCCGTACAGGCTCGGGAGAGACGAAGGTTGAAGGTCATGCGTCCTCCGATACACAACCCAACCAAGCCTCACTGCTTCTTAACACAGCGTGCATCCAACCCGGAAGCCAGCCGCACCAATGTGTCGGAGGAAACACCTTGGTTGGCGCACCCTGCACCTGGCCCGCCACAGGAGTCTCTGGTGCGCGATGAGACACTATGAGGTTGAAGGAATTGTCCGTAGAGCTCCGAGAGAGGATTGTGTCAAAGCAGAGATCTGGGGGAAGGGTACCAATAAATGTCTGCAGCATTGAAGGTCCCCAAGAACACAGTGGCCTCCATCATTCTTAAATTAAAGAAGTTTGGAACACCAAGACTATTCCTAGAGCTGGCCGCACGGCCAAACTAAGCAATCGGGGAATGGGCCTTGGTCAGGTAGGTGATGGTCACTCTGACAGATCTCCAGAGTTCTTCTGTGGAGATGGGAGAACCTTCCAGAAGGACAGCCATCTCTGCAGCACTCCACCAATTAGGCCCATATGGTAGAGTGGCCAGACAGAAGCCACTCCTCAGTAAAAGGCACATGACAGCCCACTTGGAGTTTGCCAAAAGGCACCCACAGGACTCTCAGACCATGAGAAACAAGATTCTCTGGTCTCATGAAACCAAGATTGAAATCTTTGGCCTGCATGCCTAGTGTCACATGTGGAGAAAACCTGGCACCATCTATAAAGTGAAGCATGGTGGTGGCAGCATCATGCTGTGGGGATGTTTTTCAGTGGCAGGGACTGGGAGACTAGTCAGGATCAAGGGAAAGATGAACGGAGCAAGGTACAGAGAGATCCTTGATGAAAACCTGCTCCAGAGTGCTCAGGACCTTAGCCTGTTAGGTTAAGTGGCAGCATATGTCACTTTTTGATGAATTGCGTGCCCAAACTGAACCGCCTCCTACTCTGTCCCAGATACTAATATATGCATATTATTATTAGTATTGGATAGAAAACACTCTGATGTTTCTTAAAACTGTTTGAATGATGTCTGTAAGTATAACAGAACTCATATGGCAAGCAAGAACCTGAGAAGAAATCCAAGCAGGAAGTGAGAAGTCGAATTTCAAAACCAATTTAAATCCCTGATAGATTTGGATGTGCTTGCTCTTCCCAGGGCTTCCACTAGGTGTCACCGTCTTTACATCCTAGTTTTAAGATTATACTATAAATGTTGACTACTAATGTTGACTCCAAGATGATGGAATTGTCTAGTTGTTTATAAGCAGGTACTGAGCACCGTTCTCAGATTATGCTTTTTCCGTAAAGTTTTTTTGAAATCTGGCACAGCGGTTGCATAGAGGATCAGTCTGTCTTTAATTCTGTGAATAACACTTGCATCTTTTATCAATGTTTATTATGAGTATTTCTCGGAAAATCACAGGATGTTTTGGAATCAAAATATTACTGCACGTAACGCTCCAATGTAAACTGGGATTTTTGGATATAAATATGCACATTATCGAACAAAACATACATGTATTGTGTAACATGATGTCATATGAGTGTCATCTGATGAAGATCATCAAAGGTTAGTGATTCATTTTATCTATATTTCTGCTTTTTGTGACTCCTCTCTTTCGCTGGAAAATGGCTGTGTGTGTTTTTGTGACTTGACTATGACCTAACATAATCCTATGTGGTGCTTTCGCTGTAAATTATTTTTGAAATCGGACACCATGGGTAGATTAACAAGATGTTTATCTTTCATTTGCTGTATTGGACTTGTTAATGTGTGAAAGTTACATGTTTATAAAAAATATTTTTGAATTTCGCCCGCTGCCTTTTCAGCGGAATGTTGAGGTGGGGTTCCGCTAGCGGCAGAAACTGAATGGTACTCAGGCTAATACAGCAGTTTACTTTGTGTCACTCAGGGAGGAGGAGAGAGGGTTTGAGTGGAGGCTGCCTCTGTCAGAAGTCTGCCAAATCCTACCGCAAGCCCAGGAAGGACTGTGAGTAGTCCTGTGTTTTTGTAACACTAGCAGCAGTACATTGAAGAGTTTCTACAATACTTGTTACCATGGACTCTCCCAAAGTCACCAATCTGTGTATCTCTGTTAAGGGAATTTTAATCAATGATGACTAAGTATGTATACATTTCAATCAGGACTGACTAATCAGAATACTATTATGTTACTGTATATGTATGAATTTTCTTTCTTAATCCTAGTACTGAATATAATGTGTGTAAATATAATCAAGAATTAGAACAATGACTGTCTGTTCCTTGGTAGAAATGAATGAACTATATCTTCAGACTGGCTAGAATGCTTATCTACACAAGAAGACCTTGGCTCGGCCATAAATTATATTAAATTGGTAGGGAGACGATGTGGGAAGGCTTGAGATACTGCCTTTGTACCAGGGTGGGAGAAGAGACGGGACAGTTCGAAAACTAATGACGTCATTTTCAGTTTATAACCTGTGGTAAACTGTATCGTGTTCAGTACTCTCGTGAATAAACTCTGCTGTTTGAATTTAAGACTGGGCTCTGTCCATTATTATAAAATAAGGGCCTTACAAATCCTTATGAATTGACAGAGTGTTTAATTTTAATTGGGTATTAAAACAATCCAGTTGTGGCAATGTGCCTAAGGAAAGGATTCCAGAATCATTGGAAGTGCCAGAAGATCAAGGAAATGGTAGAGAGGTCAAAGGGTGATCAAGGCAAAAACTTCATGAATATCCCAATTTAAAGAGTTGACCTTTAATAACTACTTTATAAACCTTGTAACCATGTTTCGTAATCTCATGTTGCTCTCTCAAGAACTATGACTAGTTTTTTATAATAAAAATGTATTATATAATTATACTCCTTTGTAAAACATTTTTTTTATTTCAAGTTTCACTATGTGTGTGGAGTGATTTCCAATGTATTATTTTATCATTTTATCATTAGATTTCATATTTCCTTTTACTTGTATCGTGCAACTCTAAATCCCTCTGTGGCTACTTCATTAGATCCACATCATTTCTGTATTTTACCCCCTTTTCTACCCGATTTCGATCTTGTCTCACGCTGCAATTCCCCAAACGGCTCGGGAGGGTAACGTCGAGTCATGCGTCCTCCGAAACATGACCAGCCAGACCGCACTTCTTAACACCCGCCTGCTCAACAATGAAGCCAGCCGCACCAATGGTGCCCCCAACCCCCCCCCCCCCCCTCTCCTCCGGCAAAACCCTCCCCTAACCCGGTCGACGCTGGGACACCGCCCAACTGGACTCCCGATCCAGGACTCCCGATCCAGGCTGGTTGTGATACTGCCCGGGATTGAAAGCCTGTCTGTGGTGGCGCCTCTAGCGCCTGTGAAGTAGTGCCCACATTTCT
This sequence comes from Oncorhynchus clarkii lewisi, assembly GCF_045791955.1. Lineage (NCBI taxonomy): Eukaryota > Metazoa > Chordata > Actinopteri > Salmoniformes > Salmonidae > Oncorhynchus > Oncorhynchus clarkii. Next base: position 15,054,180 of record NC_092148.1, on the reverse strand, counting down.
TCCCAGCCATTCTGCCGATAAAGAAATCACCCAAGATGGCACCATTCAGTAGGACAGGTGTGAAAAGACAACACTTTATTTAAGACAATAATTAATGAAGAGGAAATATAAACATAAGACAACAGCACAAGCCTGCTTCTCCTCCGAGAATTTACAAGCTTATGCAAAAACAAGTCATTTTTTACATAAACACCAGTTAACTGTACTATCAATTTAAATGTTTTACCTTTAAGGTATTTACAAGTTAATTAAACCTGAATTTGTACTTAAATAATAGCGTTTACATACATGATCAAACACAGAACAACACAGAAAGGGACTCAGTGAATGGACTCCAGGGCAACAGTCACAGTCACAAGGGCAGTAAATATCTAAGAACTTTTAGAAACAGAACTAGGCAGTGCTGCTGAGCAGTGGATGTTTGCCCTTTCATTTATCATGTTGAAGACCAGTTTTCAAGATTTTTGTTTTTATTTATAGAGATGATTGACAAAAACACACTGTCGAGGTGGGTTCTATTCTAAGGGGATAGACCCCTCCCATCTGACCTCTTGTTCTCTCCTCACAATGTAAAAGCATTGGAAAGGAGCTGGGCATACTAAACCCAGCCCTATGGTGGCAAGATGGGGCAAGTACAATATAAACAAAACCACTTATTTCTATCCAGTCCTTTTTCAGATCAGTGAGGGGAGTCAGTGAAGGTAGAGGGAAGAGAGTGATTGGCTCCCAGCCAGCAGACAGACATGCAGTGTGCTTACTGTGGTGGTCTCAGTGGTTGATCAGAGGCAGAGAGAGAGGGCTAGCAGGGCCGTCAGCATCAGACCAACTCTGGACAGGAATGGAGGAGCAGGCGAGTGGCCTGGGAGAGAAAGAAGAAAGGGAGAGAAGGGGAACAAAGAGAATGGGAGACGAGGGGGACAAAGATAATGGGAGAGGAGGGGACAAAGATAATGGGAGAGGAGGGGACAAAGATCATGGGAGAGGAGGAGGACAAAGAGAATGAGAGAGGAGGAGGACAAAGAGAATGGGAGAGGAGGGGGACAAAGAGAATGGGAGAGGAGGGGACAAAGATAATGGGAGAGGAGGAGGACAAAGATAATGGGAGAGGAGGGGACAAAGATAATGGGAAAGGAGGGGACAAAGATCATGGGAGAGGAGGAGGACAAAGAGAATGAGAGAGGAGGAGGACAAAGAGAATGGGAGAGGAGGGGGACAAAGAGAATGGGAGAGGAGGAGGATAAAGAGAATGGGAGAGGAGGAGGACAAAGAGATTGGGAGAGGAGGGGGACAAAGAGAATGGGAGAGGAGGAGGACAAAAATAATGGGAGAGGAGGGGGACAAAGAGAATGGGAAAGGAGGAGGACAAAGAGAATGGGAGAGGAGATGGACAAAGAGAATGGGAGAGGAGGGGGACAAAGAGAATGAGTGAGGAAGTTTTTTTTAACTGTATTTGTTTCTATTACTGTCTGTACCCCCCCCCTGTTCAGATTTTGCATTTCCCTGATGTATGAACATGATCCTTGCACAAACACGTACGCAAACTAGAACCAAATTAACGTAATAAAAACAACTTTGTGACATTTAATTACTCATTATATCCCACCTAGGTCTTAGTATAAGAACCCACCCACTTACCAGTGACATCCAGACTAATGGTCTTGGACATAGAGATGTTGGTCACAGGGTTCTTGGCCACACAAGTGTAGTCCCCTGCATGCTCCAAGGAGGCGATAACAGCCATCAAAGGACCAGTCCCTAGCACTGATTGGTTGTTGAATATCCACCCGTAATCGCTGGTTGGCCGGGAGTCAGCAGAGCACTTCAGCGTGACTGTGATTACTGAGCCAACCACCAATGAGACTGGGCCAGAGATGTTCACACTCAGGGGGCCATCTACAGAGAGAGAGAGAGGGAGGGAAAAGTCTAAACAGAGACATCTAACTCTTACATCAACCCATTGAGGTTGAAATTTAAAACAGTTAAGGTTAGGGTTTAGGCTAGGGACATTCCAGGTATCCCAGATAGCACTAACCATCATACCAGTGGTGGGTTTCTGACTGTTTCCACATTATATAAACGTGTATATTTTAAATATTACTAAAACACCAGAACTTACAGTTCACCCGTAGCTGGTATTTAGGGCTGGTGTGTGGACCAAAGAGATTGGTGGCAACGCACTGATAGTTTCCATCGTTAGACACCTTGACTGGACTGAAGTGCAGAGAGTTGTTAGAGATGGTTATGTCAGAGTTCAAGGTGTTGTTCAGGACCAGAGACAGGTTGTCCTTCATCCAGTAGATGGTGTCATAGCGCCCGGTGACATCACAGGTCAGGGTTAGGTTGTCAGATGATATTGGAATTTTGTTTAGTTTCACCATCACTGACTTTATAGCCTCTGTGAGGACAGAGGAAGTGTATTGCTTTATGTACAGTATCAAGATTTGTCATTTGATCAAATGGTTAGTTACAGCGATGCAATAGTTGGATACATAAAACATATATATATATATGTGTGTGTGTGTGTGTGTAAACATTCCTTTTTCAGAACCCTGTCTTTCAAAGATAATTTGTAAAATCCAAATAACTTCACAGATCTTCATTGAAAGGGTTTAAACACTGTTTCCCGTGCTTGTTCAATGAACCATGAACAATTAAAGAACATGCACCCGTGGAATGGTTGTTAAGACACTAACAGCTTACAGACAGTAGGCAATTAAGGTCACAGTTGTGAAAACTTAGGACACTAAAGAGGCCTTTCTACTGACTCTGAAAAACACCAAAGAAAGATGCTCATCTGCGTGAATGTGCCTTTGGCATGCTGCAAGGAGGCATGAGGACTGTAGAGGTGGCCAGGGCAATACATTGCAATGTCTGTACTGTGAGACGCCTAAGACAGCGCTACAGGGAGACAGGACAGACAGCTGATCGACCTCGCAGTGACAGAGCACGTGTAACAACATCAGCACAGGATCGGTACATCCGAACATCACTTCTGCGGGACAGGTACAGGATGGCAACAACAACTGCCCGAGTTACACCAGGAAGGAACAATCCCTCCATCAGTGCTCAGACTGTCCACAATAGGCTGAGAGAGGCTGGCAAAAAGTGCTCTTCACTGACGAGTAGCGGTTTTGTCTCACTAAGGGTGATGTTCGGATTTCGCGTTTATCGTCGAAGGAATGAGCGTTACAACATGGCCTGTACTCTGGATCGATTTTTGGAGGTGGAGGGTCCGTCATGGTCTGGGGCGGTGTGTCACAGCATCATCGGACTGAGCTTGTTGTCATTGCAGCCAATATCAATGCTGTGCGTTACCTCCTCCCTCATGTGGTACCCTTCCCGCAGGCTCATCCTGACATGACCCTCCAGCATGACAATGCCACCAGCCATACTGCTCGTTCTGTGCGTGATTTCCTGCAAGACAGGAATGTCATTGTTCTGCCATGGCCAGCGAAGTGCCCGGATCTCAATCCCATTGAGCATGTCTGGGACCTGTTGGATCGGAGGGTGAGGGCTAGGGTGATTCCCCCCAGAAATGTCCTGGAACTTGCAGGTGCCTTGGTGGAAGAGTGGGGTAACATCTCACAGCAAGAACTGGCAAATCTGGTGCAGTCCATGAGGAGGAGATGCACTGCAGTACTTAATGCAGCTGGTGGCCACACCAGATACTGACTGTTACTTTTGATTTGAATAGTTGAATTATTTAGTGGACTGCAATGGACAGTAGGAATGTGTACTCCCAAGGCCTCTCCTGACTGATGAGAAGTCCTGTGATATGCACGGAGGAGCACAGATAAATCCTGGCTGATGGATAAGTACATATTTGTGGAAGGATGGGGTGAGAGCTCAAGGTATAAGTGGACACTGCACTGTATTGAATGTATGTATTTTGCTGTACATCTTCACTGAATAAAGATTGGAAATGTTGGAAATGAACACAACAAAGCGAAGAATCTGAAGTCTGACTTACCAATGACGGTGAGCATCTTGGAAGCAGTGCTGTTTCTGCCAGTAATGTTGTTGAAGGCCACACAGGTGTATTCCCCTTGACAGGCTAAAGTCAGAGGGCCCGTCTCATACACTGAGCCAGTCGCCACATGGGAGTCATTGAAGAACCAGCTGAACTGGCTGAGAGGCTGAGAGGAGGCCAAGCAGTTTAAGGTCAAGTTGTGTCCTGTTTCTCCTAATGCTGGTCCCGTTATAACAGGCATCTCTGGTCCATCTATAATACAAAAGACAATCAGCTAGACCAAACATCTGAATTCCACTCAATAGAGATTATTGGCCAGAAGGTCAAGGATCATCAAAATATTTTAATGATGTTAGAGGTGTGATCTAAACATTTACATTGACTTTACTACAATATTTATTCAATATTTATTCTCAAAGATTCCACCTTAAGCCGTGGGGTTAAAGTTGAACTTTATAGCACTTGTTAACTGCGCTCTTGGAAAAAAAGGTGCTATCTACAACCAAAAAAGTGTTCTTTGGCTGTCCCCACAGAATAACCCTTTGAAAAACCCCTTTTGGTTCCAGGTAGAACCGTTTTGGCTTCCATGTTGAATCCTTTCCACAGAGGGTTCTACCTGGAACCAAAAAGGGTTATCCTATGGGGACAGCAGCAAAACCCTTTTGGAACCCATTTTTCTAAGAGTGTACTCACAGTTCACGATCAGTCTATAGTTTGGGCTGGTCATGTTGCTGAGGGGGTTGGAGGCAGAACACTGATAGTCTCCGTTGTCAGAATGCTGTAATGAGTTGAATGTCAGTGTATTGTTGTTCATAGAGAAGTCTGTTCTGTTGTCAGCATACAGAGGCCAGCCGTTCCTCATCCACTGAATGGAGTAAACCGTTCCAGCGGTGCCACAAGTCAGAGAGAATCTCTCGTTCAGTATTGGCTGGGCTCCAATGACTTTCACCATGGTCATGGTCACTGTTGCTGTGGAAGCATATCAAAGGGTTTTTCAGCACTTTTATCTCAACTTCCATCTTATTATACTGTAGGTTCAACAGCACATATACTGTCTAAAACCAAATGAACACAAACGAAGTAAAGGAAGTTTTAGTCCCTTGATTTTAAGTAGCAGTTACTGACTCACCAATGACAGTGAGCATCTTGGAGACAGTGCTGTTTCTGACAGTGACATTGTTAAAGGCCACACAGGTGTACTCCCCTTGACTGGCTAAGGTCAGTGGACCAGTCTCATACACTGAGCCAGTCTCCAGCTGGGAGCCATTGAAGAACCAGCTAAACTGGCTGGGAGGCTGAGAGGAGGCTGAGCAGTTGAAGGTCACGATGTATCCTGTCATTGCTATATCCGGACTCATGATAACAGGTCTCTCTGGACCATCTGGGAAACACAAGATAATGAAGATAGAAGCATTATATTAGCAATTGGAACTGCCATTAGTGCATTGGCTTGGTTTGACCCCAGCAATACCCAACCATCCCCTTGACTTTATTACATTGGTGTCAGAAGTCAGATCCAAACTTACCCCAACTACATTACTATAAATTCCATCTTGCCCTCATTATAGGTCACATTTAGAATTTAATTTGCAGACAAGTTAGGTTTTGGGCAATAATAACTACTCACAGTTGACGATCAGTCTGTATTCTGGGCTGGTCATGTTGCTGAGGGTATTGGAGGCAGAACACTGATAGTCTCCGTTGTCAGAATGCTGTAATGAGTTGAATGTCAGTGTATTGTTGTTCATAGATAAGTCTGTTCTGTTGTCAGCATACAGAGGCCAGCCGTTCCTCATCCACTGAATGGAGTAAACCGTTCCAGTGGTCTCACAGGTCAGTGTAAACAAGTAGTCTGCTACTGGCTGGGCACTCATGACTTTCACCATGGCCATGGTTACTGGTTCTGTGAAGAAAATGTCAGTGTCACAAGAATATTGACTACAATCACAATCACTGTTTGTTGAATGGCCGACATCTACATGTACAAGTTAAACAGTTTGGATGACTCTTCTGTCTTACCAATGATGGTGAGCATCTTGGAGACAGTTCTGTTTCTGCCAGTGACGTTGTTGAAGGCCACACAGGTGTACTCTCCATTACTGGCTAAGATCAGTGCGCCAGTCTCATACACTGAGCCAACCGCCACCTGGGAGTCATTGAAGATCCAACTGAACTGACTGGGAGGCTGAGAGGAGGCTGAGCAGTTGAAGGTCACGCTGTGTCCTGTCATTGCTATATCCGGACTAGTTACAGCAGGTCTCTCTGGACCATCTGGGAAACACAAGGTAATAAAGATGTTGAATGAGATTAGCTATTGGAACTGCCAATAGTGCAGTTGCCTTGGTCTGACCCCAGCAATACCCAACCATCCACTTGGCTTTATTACATTGGTGTCAGAAGTGGGATCAAAACTTACCCCAACTCCATTTTTATAAATTCCATCTTGCCCTCATTATAGGTTAAAATTATAATTAAATTGGCAGATATCAAGTTTGGTTTGGGGCCATGATAACCACTCACAGTTGACGATCAGTCTGTAGTTTCGGCTGGTCATGTTGCTGAGTGGGTTGGAGGCAAAACACTTATAGTCTCCGTTGTCAGAATGCTGGACAGAGTTGATTGTCAGTGTATTGTTGTTCATAGAGAAGTCTGTTCTGTTGTTAGCATACAGAGGCCAGCCGTTCCTCATCCACTGAATGGAGTAAACCGTTCCAGATGTCTCACAGGTCAGCGAGAATGTCTGGTTCAGAATTGGCTGGGATCCCTTTGCTTTCACCATGGCCATGGTGACTGGTTCTGGAAAGAAAACGTTAGAGTATCACAAGATATTGACTTCAATCACTGCATGTTGAATGGCTTAAACAGTTAAACAGTTTAGATGTCTCTTCTGTCTTACCAACAACAATGAGCATCTTGGAGACAGTTCTGTTTCTGCCAGTGACGTTGTTGAAGGCTACACAGGTGTACTCTCCATTACTGGCTAAGATCAGTGCGCCAGTCTCATACACTGAGCCAACCGCCACCTGGGAGTCATTGAAGATCCAACTGAACTGACTGGGAGGCTGAGAGGAGGCTGAGCAGTTGAAGGTCACGCTGTGTCCTGTCATTGCTATATCCGGACTAGTTACAGCAGGTCTCTCTGGTCCAACTATTAATAAACACAAGACAGTATGGTTAATTTTATGGTTTTACTATTTTGACAAAGTTTAGTAAATAAGTAGTCTTCCACAATCCTTGGCTTGTACAAGTTGGAACAGCTCATAGGAGCAGGAGCTCATAGGAGCAGGAGCTCATAGGAACAGGAGCTCATAGGAACAGGAGCTCATAGGAACAGGAGCTCATAGGAGCAGGAGCTCATAGGAGCAGAGCCTATCTCCTATTTCTGTAGCGTGTTGCAGCTTGGTGTGTAAGTACATCCCCTGGACAGAACACTAGTCTATCACAGGCCCTTACGCCCCAATCTATCTCCTTAATGCTGAGCGCCAAGTAAAGACACATTGGGTCACATTTTTACAGTCGCTGGTATGACTCATCCAGGGATCAAGCTCCCAGGGGTGGTAAAAGTACCCAATTGTCATACTTGAGTTAAAGTAAAGATACCTTCATAAAAAAAGACTCAAGTAAAAGTGAAAGTCACCCAGTAAAAATCGACTTAAGTATCAAAGTAAATGTCATTCCTAAAATATACTTAAGTAACAAAAGTAAAGTTAAAGTATAAATCATTTCATTTTCCTTATATTAAACAAATTTGACTGCATCATATGCTTGTTTTTAAAATGTACGGATAGCCAGGGAAACACTCAAACATCATATACAAACCAAGCATCTATGTTTAGTGAGTCAATCAGAGACAGTAGGGATGACCAGGCATCTGTGTTTAGTGAGTCAATCAGAGACAGTAGGGATGACCAGGCATATGTGTTTAGTGAGTCTAATCAGAGACAGTAGGGATGACCAGGCATTTGTGTTTAGTGAGTCAATCAGAGACAGTAGGGATGACCAGGCATCTGTGTTTAGTGAGTCTAATCAGAGGCAGTAGGGATGACCAGGCATCTGTGTTTAGTGAGTCAATCAGAGACAGTAGGGATGACCAGGCATATGTGTTTAGTGAGTCAATCAGAGACAGTAGGGATGACCAGGCATCTGTGTTTAGTGAGTCCGCCTAATCAGAGGCAGTAGGGATGACCAGGCATCTGTGTTTAGTGAGTCAATCAGAGACAGTAGGGATGACCAGGCATCTGTGTTTAGTGAGTCTAATCAGAGACAGTAGGGATGACCAGGCATCTGTGTTTAGTGAGTCAATCAGAGACAGTAGGGATGACCAGGCACCTGTGTTTAGTGAGTCCGCCTAATCAGAGGCAGTAGGGATGACCAGGCATCTGTGTTTAGTGAGTCAATCAGAGACAGTAGGGATGACCAGGCATATGTGTTTAGTGAGTCCGCCTAATCAGAGGCAGTAGGGATGACCAGGCATGTTCTCTTGATAATTGGACTATTTTTCTGTCCTGCTAAGCATTCAGAATGTAACAAGTACTCTTGGGGTCAGGGAAAATGTAAGGAGTAAAAAGTACATCATTTTATTTGGGAATGTGGTGGAGTAAAGGTTGTCCAAAATATAAATAGTTAAGTAAAGTACAGATACCCCAAAAAACGACTTAAGTAGTACTTTAAAGTATTTTACTTAAGGACTTTACACCACTTCAAGCTCCCAACCTTCTAATCTCAGGGCGGACACTCTTAACTACAAGGCCACTGAATTGGTTTTATCAGACAAAGATGACCAGCTCTTGTAATACTCACAGTTTACCACAAGCTTGTAAGTCATGCTGGTCAGGTTGCTGACAGCATTAAAGGCCTCACAGAGATATTCTCCATTGTCAGACAACTGGATTGGGTTGATAACCATTGTCTTGTTGCCCGTAGAGAAGAATGTTCTGTTGTTTAGGGAGATGAGCTGGCCGTTCATCAACCAGTGAATGTAGTCTACAGGTCCAGTCACCTCACACCGCAGAGTGAACGACTGATCCAGTATCGGTGGCTTCCCATCGCGGTTCAACGAAACCGCTGATATCGGCTCTATGGTGAAAAGAAGAGGAGGAGTACTTCACTCGATCGGTGGTAAAACAAATACCGTGATATAACATTGTATTCATAACCATCAATAATCTAATATTCACTACCAACTATATGACATTTCGTAACGATGAATGTTGCCTCACCCACAATCTTTATCATTGTGCTCGTGGTGGCGTATCGGAGTGTGACATTGTTGTAAGCTAAGCAGGCGTAACTTCCTGTCTGGTTCTCTCTGGTGTTCTGCAGGCTGAGCTGTGGGCTTTGCTCGTTGAGGAACACCCCATTAAACCTCCACTTGTAGGACTCAGTGGGTTTGGACTGAGCGGAGCAGGACAGAGTGATGTCAGAGCCCGTCTTGTAGGCTGTATGTCCTATGGTCATCTCAGGAACTACCATCATGGTGAGGTTACTTGGGCCATCTATGGGAGGAACAAATAACAATGAAGTGTTGGGTAAACATTACCTAGAATATGTTTCCATCCTGCTCTATTGTGCATGCTGAGGAACTAAACACAGTGTACGAATGATCCATGCAAATAATGACCTGGATCATGTGATCACAGAGGAATGGTTTGGGATGAAAACAGGCATATTACATCATTGCATGGAATGCTGGCTGTCAATGATAAGGTACAATCCATGTCTGTTGTGTATGATTCATGTACAGTATACTGCATAATCTGATACTCACATCTAACATTGAGGCCAATGGGCTGGCTGGTGCCATTGCTGATTCCATTGATGACCTCACATCTGAACGGCCCTTCATCATATCGTGTCACACTGATTATGGTGAGAGTGCTGTTCCCACCACCAAGCCGAACTCTGTCACTGGCTGTGACTTCTGAGCTGCCATTCAGCCAGCGGTAGGAGAGGGAGGTGCCAGACGAGACGGAGCAGGTGAAAATGGCAGTGTCGTTCAATTCCACTAGATCAGTGGCGTTGGCCCTTAGAGTCACGTTTGAAATGGGCTCTGTGGGTGAGAGAGTCGATGGCAGTCAAGATTAGGTGGATGTGTTTCAAGAAAGTTTTTTTTGTGTCTTACTGAATTACAACCATGTAGTTGATATTCGTTTCATACGGTAAAACTTGCTTTGGAAATCAACCTAAATATGCTATTTTGTTTACTTATCATAGAGACCAGGTCTCAGGATTGAGCCTTGTAGAGCCCTTAGTCTCTTTGCACACACATAAAAAGTATTGTGTATGTCTTGAAAATAACAGTTTGCTCTGTGATCTGTTCAGGTTTATTCTTTTCAAAGGTACTATGTAGGCCAACTTCACTATAGGTTCAGAAAACATTGACACGTTTAAGTGTTAGCTTTCCATGTCAGGAAAATAAGTAAGTGTGCGGGTGAGCATGTTTTCATGTGAACCTGCTTGGAAGAAGGTCTGTGAATGGGTAAGTAAGTGTGCGGGTGAGCATGTTTGCGAGGAAGTGACCGTGTGCGCCAGTGAGTGAGAGTCTACAATCATAGAAAGATAAACAGACAGGCAGAGGTCAGTTCCTTACCCTGGACAGACAAAGTCACCACAGCTTTCAGGACTGGCTCCATTCCCTGCACGGTATATCGTCCTGAGTCGTTGAGTTGGAGAGAGCTTATGGACAGCTCTGAGGAGGAACGGTTGAATGAGACTCTGCTTTGATAACTTGTACTCACACTACTGCCACCAGGATAGAAAAGTACGATGATTGTAGTTTCATATGACCAGGTCCCTATGTTGATGGGGCTTTGAGGAACTAGGTTCAGGGTGACATTACTGCCCACAGCTAAGGGGTTCATCGAGGGAACCACCACCTGGCCAGAGACATCTAGAAGAGGATGGATTGATGAGTTTAGTTCATGTTTTCAGATGTTTTTAATCAGTACAAAACTCTGTAAAGTTCTTTCAAATATTTTAATTGAGATTAATCAAATCTTTAGACTCTGGCACTTTAACAGAAATACAAGCTTTTGTTTACAAATTTGTCAATTTACAACATGACCTACTATCTATTTCTAATGTCTACTCTAGACATTGTTGTCAATGTCAGATAGAAATAGAAATCTTAACTTTTCTGAATTGATACTGTTTGACTGAAGTGCATCAACCAAACAGAGACATTTGAACAACCTGTTACTTATTTAACAAAGCGTTATAGCACAAATAGGCATCAATTTACTTCCAGAATGAGCATTTTGTCCTCTTTACCTGTAGTGAAGTTGAGCAGCACCAGGATGAGAACCCACACCAGAGGATACTCCATAGTTCTGCCTCTTATCAAACACCTCGGATCAGAAATGAACAGGACAATTTCCTATTAACCAAATGACCGTCCAGACTTCTTGGTAAATCCGAAAATGTCGATACTGATCAGTCACAGTCTCCTCAATCAGCAAATATTTATTCAGGATCACCTGGAGTCAGGTGATGCAAATGTACCTATCCACCCTACCTGTCGCCAGAACACACTCACACACACCTACCCAACTACCCACGCCCTGTTTTGCCCACGCACATTTTTCCCACTGTGTTTTTTGTTGACACAAGTTGATTATGGTTTACTGTAAATCTTATCAACTCTGTCTGTACCATACGGGTCCTGGGAGGAGGCTGGATGGTACATGGCCAATGAGGCCGGATATAGGTTCTCTGACCCTGTTGAAACTCATGATCTATCTACAGTGGCTGAGGCAACGTGGGCTCATAAGACACTGTTCACATTGAACCTGTCAAGAAAACACTTACAGCGCCTTGGAAAAGTATTTGCCACTTTTCTGACTTTCTATATTTCTGCATAGTTTTGATACTGAATGTTATCAGATCTTCAACCAAAACCCAATTTTAGAAAAAGGGAGCCTGCGTTTACAAATAACAAAATAAATTGATCCTTATTTTATTTATTTAATTAAAAAAGTTATGCTACACCCAATTCCTCTGTGTGCAAAAGTAATTGCTCATTTACACCCAATACCTGATTATGCCACTTTTAGCTGCAATGACTGCAACCAAATGCAATCAGTCTCTCACCTCATTGTGGAGGAATTTTGGCCCACTCTTCCATGCAGATCTGCTTTAAACTCAGGTACTTTTTGGGGTTTCAAGCATGAACTGCTCGTTTCAAGTCCTGCCACAGCATCTCAATTGGGATTAGGTCTGGACTTTGACTAGGCCATTCCAAAACATCAGATTGTGTTCTGCATCATTGTCTTGCTGCATGACTCATCTGCGCTTCAGCTTCAGCTCACAGCCAGTTGCCCTGACATTCTCCTGTAGAATTCTCTGATACAGAGCAGAATTCATGGTTCGTTCTGTTAAGGTAAGTTGTCCAGATCCTGAGGCACCAAAGCATCCTCAAACCATCACACTACCACTACCATGCTTGACCATTGGTATGAGGTTCTTACTGTGGAATGCAGTGTTTTTTTTTTCACCAGGCATAATGGGACCCATCTCATCCAAAAAGGTATACTTTTGAATCATCTGTCCATAGAACATTCTTCCAAAAGTCTTGATGATCATCCAGGTGCATCCAGATGATTTTTTTCAAACTTGAATCAACGTTTTGGATGACATGGGTCCCATTATGCCTGGCAAACCAGCAAGACTCTTCCTGGAGCTGGCCCCCTGGCCAAACTGAGCATTCGGGGAAGAAGGTCCTAGGTCAGGGAGGTTACCAAGTACACAATGGTCACTCTGACAGAGCTCCAGATTTCCTCTGTGGAGATTGGTAGAACCTTCCAGAAGGAAAACCATCTCTGCAGCACTCCCGCAATCAGGCCTTTATGGTAGGGTGGCCATTTGGAAGCCACTCCTCAGCCCGCTTGGAGTTTGCAAAAGGCACCTAGAGTCTCAGACCATGAGATACAAGATTCTCTGGTCTGATAAAACCAAGATTGAACTCTTTGGCATGCATGCCCAGCGTCACATCTGGAGGAAACCTGGCAACATCCTTATGGTGAAACATGGTGGTGGTAGCATCATGCTGTAGGGATGTTTTTCAGCGGAAGGGACTAGTCAGGATGAACAGAGCAAAGTACAGAGTGATCCTTGATGAAAACCTGCTCCAGAGTGCTCAGGACCTCAGACTGGGCGACAGTTTACCTTCCAACAGGACAACGACCCTAAGCACACAGCGAAGACAATACCGGAGTGGCTTATTAAGGACAAGTCTCTGAATGTTCTTGAGTGGCCCAGACAGAGTCCAGACTTGAACCCGATCAAACATCTCTGGAGAGACCTGAAAATAGCTGTGCAGCGACACTCCCCATCCAACCTGACAGAGCTTGATAGGATCTGCAGAGAAGAGCGGGAGAAAATCCCCAAGTACAGGTGTGCCAAGCTTGTAGCATCATACCCAAGACGAATTGAGGCTGAAATCGCTGCTAAAGGTGCTTCAACAAAGTTTTGAGTAAAGTGTATGAATACTTATGTAAATGTGATATTTCAGTTTTAAAACATTTGCAAAAGATTTTAAAAACCTGTAATTTGCTGTACATGTACAAATATTCCCATATAGGTACAATTTCCATATAGATATAGATATTTAGGTAAACAGTAATGCTCAGGCACTATTCAATTCAATGGGACTTTATTTAAACAGCCACATTAAGTTAATTTAAACAGCCACATTAAGTTAAATTAACAATAAAAGTGAGAAGACACAAAACATCAACAAAAAACAATTTGAAATTAACTTTAAATATTGCACTCACAAAAGTTAAAAATATAGACATTTCAAGTCTTATTTCACTATTTAATAGAAATAAAAAGATACTATAAAAAAGCTTATTCATCTAGAACCCTTCTTGACTTCCAAAGAACCATCAAAGAACCCTTTCTTAGAAGGATGGTAAAAGGATTTAGGTAGAACCCTTTGCCTTACAAAGAACCCTCGTCTTCCAAAAAGGGCTCTACAGATGAAAATGTTTATCGGCAGAACCCTATCTGTCACGCTTGTTTAGAGATGGATAGGACCAAGGTGCAGCGTGGTAGGCGTACATTTTACTTTTATTAAAATGATACCGAAAAAAACAACAAAATACAAAAAACTAATGTAAAGCTACGTGCAGTGCAGAAAGCAACTACACACAAACAAGATCCCACAAACTACAGGTGGAAAAAAGGCTGCCTAAGTATTATCCCCAATCAGAGACAACGATAGACAGCTGCCTCTGATTGGGAGCTATACCCGGCCACAAAAGAAATAGAACAACTAGAATGCCCACCCAAATCACACCCCGACCTAACCAAATAGAGAAATAAAAAGGCTCTCTAAGGTCAGGGCGTGACACTATCCTTTAGTAAAGAACTCTTTTGGAATCCTTTTGTCTAAGAGTGAATATGCCATCTACATCAAAGCCTTTTGCTGTCCCTTTATTATTGCATGTTTGGTCATGGACTACTTCTCACTCAGTAATATTGACTGTGATTTAATAGAGACATGAATCTGTCTCTCTGTTTACCCTTTATTATACAAACCCACTAACCACAGGTTCTGCCTCCACACACACACTCTAGTCACTGTTTACTGTATCTACACGGTCCAGCTGTAAATAACTTTGTCAGACATAAATACCGTAACCATCCTGGTCTGGAGAGATGAACAGGGTTGCGATACAAGGAAGTTGGAAATTTACCAAATGGTAAAATGTATTTTCAAAAAATGCCACCTATCACTTGATAGAGAGTAATTTCAATACTAATCTCTGGGCTTCCATACTGGCTTGGGGTTTTGATTTAAATGTACATTAATACAACACAGGTGTCAGACACAATAGATATGATTAATTGTATCTGGAACTAGAACCCACCTGAAAGAGAGTAACACACCTAAACATACGCAAGGTCACCTTTACACACAAAGTGTGACAAACTGTGACGCACTGACTATTGCACCACAGCAAATGAAGGACTCACAGTGTAAACTTTGATCATGCTCTTTATACAGGATACAGTGAGCTCCAAAAGTATTGGGACAGTGACACATTTTTTGTTGTTTTGGCTCTAATACAGCACTTTGGATTTTAAATGATACAATGACTATGAGGTTAAAGTGCAGACTGTCAGCTTTAATTTGAGTGTCTTGTTGGTAGAAAGGATAGGGAGACAGGAGCAGGAATGCGTAATAGTTTGTTATTACTACCCAAATTACAGCGTGCCATGTAAAGGCACGGGGGCGAAGACCAAACAAACACGTATACAAAACACAGGGTTGAGACCCAAACATAAGAGCAAAATAAATACACGGGATGAGACCCGAAAACACAGGCGCACAATGATACAACACAGGACGAGACCCGTAATCATCTGCACAATACAAGGGGCACGAAAGCCAAAACAACAAGGCACAGGTACTCACACAACCAATGGACATTGGAACAATAATTGACAGCCCAATGGAGAACAAAGGGCACATTTATAAATCAAATCAAATTTATTTATATAGCCCTTCGTACATCAGCTGATATCTCAAAGTGCTGTACAGAAACCCAGCCTAAAACCCCAAACAGCAAGCAATGCAGGTGTAGAAGCACGGTGGCTAGGAAAAACTCCCTAGAATGGCCAAAACCTAGGAAGAAACCTAGAGAGGAACCAGGCTATGTGGGGTGGCCAGTCCTCTTCTGGCTGTGCCGGGTGGAGATTATAATAGAACATGGCCAAGATGTTCAAATGTTCATAAATGACCAGCATGGTCGAATAATAATAAGGCAGAACAGTTGAAACTGGAGCAGCAGCATGGTCAGGTGGACTGGGGACAGCAAGGAGTCATCATGTCAGGTAGTCCTGGGGCATGGTCCTAGGGCTCAGGTCCTCCGAGAGAGAGAAAGAAAGAGAGAAGGAGAGAATTAGAGAACGCACACTTAGATTCACACAGGACACCGAATAGGAGGGGTGGGGGGCGCCAACCCAGACAGGATGACCACATCAGTGAATCAACCCACTCAGGTGACGGACCCCCGCCAGGGACGGCATGAGAGAGCCCCAGTAAGCCAGTGACTCAGCCCCTGTAATAGGGTTAGAGGCAGAGAATCCCAGTGGAAAGAGGGGAACCGGCCAGGCAGAGACAGCAAGGGCGGTTCGTTGCTCCAGAGCCTTTCCGTTCACCTTCCCACTCCTGGGCCAGACTCCCACTGAAGAGATGGTAGGCAGACCGTTCCATAAAAATGGAGCTCTATAGGAGAAAGCCCTGCCTCCAGCTGTTTGCTTAGAAATTCTAGGGACAATTAGGAGGCCTGCGTTTTGTGACGTGTGTACGTGTAGGTATGTACGGCAGGACCAAATCAGAGAGATAGGTAGGAGCAAGTCCATGTAATGCTTTGTAGGTTAGCAGTAAAACCTTGAAATCAGCCCTTGCTTTGACAGGAAGCCAGTGTAGAGAGGCTAGCACTGGAGTAATATGATCACATTTTTTGGTTCTAGTCAGGATTCTAGCAGCCGTATTTAGCATTAACTGAAGTTTATTTAGTGCTTTATCCGGGTAGCCGGAAAGTAGAGCATTGCAGTAGTCTAACCTAGAAGTGACAAAAGCATGGATACATTTTTCTGCATCATTTTTGGACAGAAAGTTTGATTTTTGCAATGTTATGTAGATGGAAAAAAGCTGTCCTTGAAATGGTCTTGATATGTTCTTCAAAAGAGAGATCAGGGTCCAGAGTAACGCCGAGGTCCTTCACAGTTTTATTTGAGACGACTGTACAACCAACAAGATTAATTGTCAGATTCAACAGAAGATCTCTTTGTTTCTTGGGACCTAGAACAAGCATCTCTGTTTTGTCCGAGTTTAAAAGTAGAACGTTTGCAGCCATCCACTTCCTTATGTCTGAAACACATGCTTCTACCGAGGGCAATTTTGGGGCTTCACCATGTTTCATTGAAATGTACAGCTGTGTGTCATCCGCATAGCAGTGAAAGTTAACATTATGTTTTCGAATAACATCCCCAAGAGGTAAAATATATAGTGAAAACAATAGTGGTCCTAAAACGGAACCTTGAGGAACACCGAAATTTACAGTTGATTTGTCAGAGGACAAACCATTCACAGAGACAAACTGATATCTTTCCGACAGATAAGATCTAAACCAGGCCAGAACTTGTCCGTGTAGACCAATTTGGGTTTCCAATCTCTCCAAAAGAAGGTGGTGATCGAAGCAGCACTAAGGTCTAGGAGCACGAGGACAGATGCAGAGCCTCGGTCCGATGCCATTAAAATGTCATTTACCACCTTCACAAGTGCCGGCTCAGTGCTATGATGGGGTCTAAAACCAGACTGAAGCATTTCGTGTACATTGTTTGTCTTCAGGAAGGCAGTGAGTTTCTGCGCAACAGCCTTTTCTAAAATTTTTGAGAGGAATGGAAGATTCGATATAGGCCGTGAGTTTTTTATATTTTCTGGGTCAAGGTTTGGCTTTTTCAAGAGAGGTTTTATTACTGCCACTTTTAGTGAGTTTGGTACACATCCGGTGGATAGAGAGCCGTTTATTATGTTCAACATAGGAGGGCCAAGCACAGGAAGCAGCTCTTTCAGTAGTTTAGTTGGAATAGGGTCCAGTATGCAGCTTGAAGGTTTAGAGGCCATGATTATTTTCATCATTGTGTCAAGAGATATAGTACTAAAACACTTGAGCGTCTCTCTTGATCCTAGGTCCTGGCAGAGTTGTGCAGACTCAGGACAACTGAGCTTTGAAGGAATACGCAGATTTAAAGAGGAGTCCGTAATTTGCTTTCTAATAATCATAATATTTTCCTCAAAGAAGTTCATGAATTTATCACTGCTAAAGTGAAAGTCATCCTCTCTTGGGGAATGCTGCTTTTTAGTTAGCTTTGCGACAGTATCAAAAAGGAATTTCGGATTGTTCTTATTTTCCTCAATTAAGTTAGAAAAATAGGATGATCGAGCAGCAGTAAGGGCTCTTCGGTACTGCACAGTACTGTCTTTCCAAGCTAGTCGGAAGACTTCCAGTTTGGTGTGGCGCCATTTCCGTTCCAATTTTCTGGAAGCTTGCTTCAGAGCTCGGGTATTTTCTGTGTACCAGGTAGCTAGTTTCTTATGAGAAATGTTTTTAATTTTTAGGGGTGCAACTGCATCTAGGGTATTGCGCAAGGTTAAATTGAGTTCCTCAGTTAGGTGGTTAACTGATTTTTGTCCTCTGGCGTCCTTGGGTAGACAGAGGGAATCTGGAAGGACATCAAGGAATCTTTGTGTTGTCTGTGAATTTATAGCACGACTTTTGATGTTCCTTGGTTGGGGTCTGAGCAGATTATTTGTTGCAATTGCAAACGTAATAAAATGGTGGTCCGATAGTCCAGGATTATGAGGAAAAACATTAAGATCCACAACATTTATTCCATGGGACAAAACTAGGTCCAACGTATGACTGACAGTGAGTGGGTACAGAGACATGTTGGACAAAACCCACTGAGTCGATGATGGCTCCGAAAGCCTTTTGGAGTGGGTCTGTGGACTTTTCCATGTGAATATTAAACTCACCAAAGATTAGAATATTATCCGCTATGACTACAAGGTCCGATAGGAATTCAGGGAACTCAGTGAGGAACGCTGTATATGGCCCAGGAGGCCTGTAAACAGCTGCTTTAAAAAGTGATTGAGTAGGCTGCATAGATTTCATGACTAGAAGCTCAAAAGACGAAAACGTCATTTTTTTTTTGTAAATTTAAATTTGCTATCGTAAATGTTAGCAACACCTCCGCCTTTGCGGGATGCACGGGGGATATGGTCACTAGTGTAGCCAGGAGGTGAGGCCTCATTTAACACAGTAAATTCATCAGGCTTAAGCCATGTTTCAGTCAGGCCAATCACATCAAGATTATGATCAGTGATTAGTTCATTGACTATAATTGCCTTTGAAGTAAGGGATCTAAAATTAAGTAGCCCTATTTTGAGATGTGAGGTATCATGATCTCTTTCAATAATGACAGGAATGGAGGTGGTCTTTATCCTAGTGAGATTGCTAAGGCGAACACCGCCATGTTTAGTTTTGCCCAACCTAGGTTGAAGCACAGACACGGTCTCAATGGTGATAGCTGAGCTGACTACACTGACTGTGCTAGTGGCAGACTCCACTATGCTGGCAGGCTGGCTAACAGCCTGCTGCCTGGCCTGCATCCTATTTCATTGTGGAGCTAGAGGAGTTAGAGCCCTGTCTATGTTGGTAGATAAAATGAGAGCACCCCTCCAGCTAGGATGGAGTCCGTCACTCCTCAGCAGGTCAGGCTTGGTCCTGTTTGTGGGTGAGTCCCAGAAAGAGGGCCAATTATCTACAAATTCTATCTTTTGGGGGGGGCAGAAAACAGTTTTCAACCAGCGATTGAGTTGTGAGACTCTGCTGTAGAGCTCATCACTCCCCCTAACTGGGAGGGGGCCATAGACAATTACTCGATGCCGACACATCTTTCTAGCTGATTTACACGCAGAAGCTATGTTGCGCTTGGTGATCTCTGACTGTTTCATCCTAACATCGTTTGTGCCGACGTGGATAACAATATCTCTATACTCTCTACACTCGCCAGTTTTAGCTTTAGCCAGCACCATCTTCAGATTAGCCTTAACGTCGGTAGCCCTGCCCCCTGGTAAACAGTGTATGATCGCTGGATGATTCGTTTTAAGTCTAATACTGCGGGTAATGGAGTCGCCAATGACTAGAGTTTTCAATTTGTCAGAGCTAATGGTGGGAAGCTTCGGAGTCTCAGACCCCGTAACGGGAGGAGTAGAGACCAGAGAAGACTCGGCTTCTGACTCCGACCTGCTGCTTAATGGGGAAAACCGGTTGAAAGTTTCTGTCGGCTGAATGAGCGACAGGTGGCACAGACGCTGTTTCATCCTTTCCTACACTGAAATTACCCTTGCCTAACGATTGCGTCTGAAGCTGGTCTTGTAGCACAGCTATGCTCGCCGTAAGGCGAGTACAGCGACTGCAATTAGAAGGCATCATGTTATTAATGTTACTACTTAGCTTCGACTGTTGGAGGTCCTGACAAATCGTGTCCAGATAAAGCGTCCGGAGTGAAAAAGTTGAGGAAAAAAATATATATATATATAAACGGTAATTAAAAAGTAAAAACCGTAAATTTGTCAGGTAGCAAAACAGGTTATTAAACCGTTTGGAAACACAGTTTCTGCTCTCCTGCGTCTGACTTCTCTGCCGCCAGTACGCACCCCTTACACAATGTACCCTATATGGAAACTTGCTGGAGTACAGAGCCAAAACAACAACAAATGTGTCATTGTCCCAATACTTTTGGAGCTCACTGTATATCTCACCATCTAACCAAACACAGACTATGTTTAGGAAGAGTAGTATCAGGTGTCTGGGTGTTACTGCTGGGCATGAGGGCCAAGAACAAGATAACTATCACATAGAATTATTGTAATTCTGTGGATAATCGTTAGAGCTAAATTTATAATTTGAAGGTATTTAATAGTTGCTTCCAAGAACACTATGTCATGAGTTGTGTTTGTAAAGCTAAAAACATCCAGAACTTGGTGACAATCTTCGTGTTTCTGACAGGTAAATGGCATTCGTCTGAATAATGGTATAGTTGTCCTACTCAGCAGATTCAGCTCACATGCAGTGTTGCTGCAAAGAGTCATTCCTTATAAATGTCACCAACATGTTGACAGATGTAAACATTGAACAGGGTCAAGGGCATATAGAACACTGCTTTATATCTATGATTAAGGGTTTGAAGTGTGTGATGCTTGGAACTTATTTTATCATAATCTATACTGTCTCAAATGAGGTATGCTTTATGACTGTTTTCAGTCAGCTCATAGCAATAAGGAATAGGAGTGATGTGTTAGTATTGTTCTGTTAAATAAACACATACCTTTCCTTTCCATATACTGTAAGAATATGTCAAATGAATATACTGTGTACCATTATGGAACATTTAGATGTATTTAAAATTATAATTTGTTTAAAACAACTTTTATCAAAACAATTAAGAACTTTATATTGATGTCAGAGTCCTATTCCAACAAGAATGCTTGATATAGTTTGGTTCTTCCACCAGGTCTCTAGAAAATGACAGCACTGAGGGGTGTTGAAATACTGTACATGATATATGACTCCTCATTGTGATACTAATCTGGAAGAATAAAGCTGCAATAAAGAAAAAAGACAATCAAAAAATGTTTTGCTAAAATGTTCAGAGAAATAATTCCATCGACAGCACGATAGTGGAATGAGAGATATATTCTGTATCAGGATGCAATTACAGCAGAAATGTTCCTTCTCAGGATGACAGATCCAGAAATCCGTGGAAAATATTTGTAAGAGATTGTGAAAGAGTCACGAGTCAGTTTCCCTAAGTATTGCTCCTGTAAACACCATGGTATTATTCTCTGTTAATATTTGAAAATATATATATTTAAATAGTTGAATATGGTGCAATGTATTTTCTCTTTCTATATATTTCAAGCCAGTGGGAACACACACCCTCTTGATAATATAGCCATTATACTTTCATCACAGCAAGTACACTGTAGTATAGCATTAAACAAGAGTAACCATGTTCGGTTTTATCAATATCTTATTTCACCATAATATAAAACTCAAATAGTTTTGTTTCAGTCAATTACATAATGTATTCACATTGTCCTGAAGGTTTAAATAAATATATTTTATGGGTTCACTTAACTGAATGCATTTCTTGGCATTGATCTCCAACTGTACTGACACTGACCCACTTCTGATGGTGATCTGTCTGGTGGCGTTGCTGTATCACATGGTTCTGTTGTTGAAGACCGTGAAGGACACACCGTCTGGACCATCTGCGTATAGAGATATGCATTACTATCATGACTCAACAGATAGTGTTGGTACACTACATGACCATAAGTATGTGGACACAACGGCTTGTCAAACATCTCATTCCAAAATCATGGGATTTAATATAGAGTTGGTCCCCCCCATTGCTGCTATAACAGCCTCTCTCTTCTGGGATGGTTTTCCACTAGAGGTTGGAACATTGCTGCAGGGACTTGCTTCCTTTCAACCACAAGAGCAATAAGTGAAGTCGGGCACTGATGCTGGGCGATTCATCCCAAATGTGTTCGATGGGGTTGAGGTCAGGGCTCTGTGCAGGCCAGTCAAGTTCTTCCACACCGATCTCAACAAAACATTTTTGTATGGACCTCGCTTTGTGCACAGGAACATTGTCATGCTGAAGAGGAGAGACAATTTTTTTTGCGAGACATGCTTCTGCACTCGGAGGTCCCGCTCTGTGAGTTTTTGTGTCCTACCACTACACGACCGAGCCGTTGTTGCTCCTAGACATTTCTACTTCACATTAACAGCCCTTACAGTTGACCAGGGCAGCTCTAGCAAGACAGACACTTAACCAACTGATTTTGTTGGAAAGGTGGCATCCTACGACGGTGCCACATTGAAAGTCACTGAGCTCTTCAGTAAGGCCATTATACTGCCAATGTTTGTCTATGGATATTGCATGACTGTGTGCTCGATTTTAAACACCTGTCAGCAATGGGTGTGGCTGAAATAGCCGAATCCACTAATTTGAAGGGGTGTCCACATACTTTTGTATATACAGTGTATCTACTATGGAAATGTAGTAGATACCCAATGAGGCCTGGTGGTTGAGAGGAACCAGTTGCTTAAAGAGATATTCAGGGAGACTATGTGTTTTTGAGCAAAATCAATTGATGATTCATGATAAATCATACATCATTGGCCATATGATTGTAGCTATGTTATTATGTCACTCCCAAATCACTGTAAAGAGTCAGTCAAAGCTCGATATCAGCAGTCAGTCAAAGCTCACTGCTGATATTGAGATGTAGAGGGTCAGTTGTTCCATTGAACTCCACTAAGTTGTCTGTGTAGTTGGCATCCAGTCTCACAGCAGAAACAGGTCATGTGGGTGAGATAGATAGAGAGAGGGGGGGGGGGACTTAACAGAAACCAGAGGGAACACCATGCTGGAAAAGGACAAAGACAACCAGTTTCCATAAAAAAATGTGTCTTTAACAATGGTGACTTGCAGAATTCTACCGATACAAGCTATGATTATGGCTGACCTTCAAACAACCATACTCAATTCACACAGCTTGATGTAGATGATTAAGGCTAACAGTCAAGTCATCACTCACCTGGCCCTGACAAAATGCCAACACAGACATTGTCATCAATTAAGGCAGCATTTCTATGCACACACAAACACAAAAGTACCAACAGAGACAAGGACACACACAGGTGCACACTCAAATGAAACCAGTATCTCTATGTCACATCACACAGGCAGAATTGTTGCATTACACTGCAAGTCATGGTACAAAACAGGCTATCTTAACAATAGTTACAGTATAGACCCACAGGGCCTGCAGGATATTACTAATCTAACTAATCTAATAGTAAGATCAGCTGATGTGTCTGATGTGTCAGCTGATGTGACTCACCTATCACAGTAAGGGTGGAAGTGGCTGTGAGCTGTGTGCTGGTGCTCTGGACCAGATAGACCCCCGAGTTGACCTCTTTAATGGAGGTTAGGGTCAATGTGTTGTCCCCACTGCCTGGGTTCTCAGAAGGAAGCACCTTCACAGTGCTGAAGCTCAGCACACCAGGTGAAGAGGGGAAAGATGGGTCTTTAGCATCCAGTGGTCACTGGAACACAACAGGGTGTATCCACTTTTGATCCTCTGCCAGCTAATCAGTTGCTGATCAAGACATACATCTGGACCCCCTCTTTCTAAAATTATCCGCCAAAATTGTTGCAACCCTATTACTAGCCTGTTCAACCTCTCTTTCATATCGTATGAGATCCCCAAAGATTGGAAATCTCTTCAAAGGGGGAGACACTCTAGACCCAAACTGCTACAGACCTATATCTATCCTACCCTGCCTTTCTAAGGTCTTTGAAAGCCAAGTTAACAAACATACCACTGACCATTTTGAATCCCACCGCACCTTCTCCGCTATGCAATCTGGTTTCCGAGCTGGTCATGGGTGCACCTCAGCCACGCTCAAGGTCCTGAACGATATCATAACCGCCATCGATTAGAGACAATACTGTGCAGCTGTATTCATTGACCTGGCCAAGGCTTTCGACTCTGTCAATCACCACGTTCTTATCGGCAGACTTAATAGCCTTGGTTTCTCTAATGACTGCCTCGCTTGGTTCACTAACTACTTCTCAGACAGAGTTCAGTGTGTCAAATTGGAGGGCCTGTTGTCCGGAGCTCTGGCAGTCTCTATGTGGGTGCCACAGGGTTCAATTCTCGGGCTGACTCTTTTCTCTGTAAACATCAACGATGTTGCGCTTGCTGCTGGTGATTCTCTGATCCACCTCTAAGGAGACAACACCATTGTGTATACTTCTGGCCCTTCTTTGGACACTGTGTTGACTAACCTCCAGATGAGCTTCAATGCCATACAACTCTCCTTCCGTGGTCTTCAACTGCTCTTAAATGCAAGTAAAACTAAATACATGCTCTCAAAACCGATCGCTGCCTGCACCCGCACCCCCGTCCAGCATCACTACTCTGGACGGTTCGGACTTAGAATATGTAGACAACTACAAAAACCTAGGTGTCTGGTTAGACTGTAAACTCTCCTTACAGACTCACATTAAGCATCTCCAATCCAAAATTAAATCTAGAATCGGCTTCCTATTTCACAACAAAGCATCCTTCACTCATGCTGCCTAACATACCCTCGTAAAACTGACTATCCTACCAATCCTTGACTTCGGCGATGTCATTTACAAAATAGCCTCCAACACTCTACTCAGCAAATTGGATGCAGTCTATCACAGTGCCATCCGTTTTGTCACCAAAGCCCCATATGCTACCAACCACTGCAACCTGAATGTTCTCATTGAGTGTATCTCACTTCATATTTGTTGCCATATCCACTGGCTCCAGGTCATCTATAAGTCTTTGCT
The DNA here is from genome assembly GCF_045791955.1 of Oncorhynchus clarkii lewisi. Classification (NCBI taxonomy): domain Eukaryota; kingdom Metazoa; phylum Chordata; class Actinopteri; order Salmoniformes; family Salmonidae; genus Oncorhynchus; species Oncorhynchus clarkii. The sequence continues at coordinate 15,029,231 of NC_092148.1, read as the reverse complement.
AGGTAAAGCCCCCCCTTATCTCAGCTCACTGGTCACCATGGCAGCACCCACTCGTAGCACGCTCTCCAGCAGGTATATTTCACTGGTCACCCCCAAAGCCAATTCCTCCTTTGGCCGCCTTTCCTTTCAGGTCTCTGCTGCCAATGACTGGAACAAATTGCAAAAATCACTGAAGCTGGAGACCCATATCTCCCTCACTAACTTTAAGCACCAGCTGTCAGAGCAGCTCACAGATCCCTGCAGCTGTACATAGACCATCCAACTACCTCATCCCCATACTGTTATTTATGAAATTGTTTTGCTCCTTTGCACCACAGTATCTCTACTTGCATATTTGTCTTCTGCGCATCTATCACTCCAGTGTTTAATTGCTAAATTGTAATTATTTCTCCACTACGGCCTATTTATTACCTTACCTTCCTTGTCTTACCTCATTTGCACACACTGTATATAGACTTTTTCTAGTGTGTTATTGACTGTATGTTTTGTTTATTCCATGTGTTGTTGTTTGTGTTGCACTGGTTTGCTTTATCTTGGCCAGGTCGCAGTTGTAAATGAGAACATGTTCTCAACTTGCCTACCTGGTTAAATAAAGGTGAAATAAAAATAAATACAAATTAACATGTGGTCAAGGGTTTGAAGTGCGTTATGAGTGGAACTTTTTTCAGCAGCAACTCTCAAATGAATCATCATTTATGACATGTTTTCAGTGAGCACAAAAAAAAAGGAGTATTAGTGATTGTTGGTATTGTTCTGTTACTGTTTTTCTGTTACATGTAACTTAGGGATTTAACAGTAACCTATTCCTTTATCCATACTACACAGCTTTTATGCGTGAGGTGAGGTCCTCAGGACTAAGCTAAAGGTTCTTTGCATCAAGGCGTGGAGCATGGGAATCAGACAACACTATTAGGATGCAACAATTTATTGTCGTTTTCAGCGTCACAAGAAAGGTACAACCTCCATACCACGTAATCATTTCCATACATCTTCTGTTCCAGGAGCTTCATTCAGCTGTCCTACAAGACAAACTTCGACAGAGCAATGTCAGATTTCTCACAACCAAATACCACTAGGTTTATTTGTTTTATTTACATACTCAAACAGACAATGTGTTGGAACACTCATTTAGGGAGTGCCCAGGGAGAAGTAGTGCAGGTCTAGGTGGAAGATGGGTGCCAATGCCTAAAGGCACTACGTTCACAAGAATTCCTATTTCTTATATTCACTTTTTTTTTAAACACCATCACTCCTCCCGTCCTCTCAGTAAAAGGATCCCCTGATTGACACAAACAGGAAGGCAAAAGTCAAAAGTACAAAAGTCCACTCAAATACACCTGGCGCAGGTAGACTAACAAGGGTGTGTTAGAAACACATACCTTTCCTTTCTACACTGAACATAAATATAAACGCAACATGTAAAGTGTTGGTCACAGAAATGTATTTCTGTAAAATGTTGTGCACAAATTTGATTACATCCCTGTTAGTGAGCATTTTAGCCTTTTTCAAGATAATCCATCCACCTGAAAAGTGTGGCATATCAAGAATATGATTAAACAGCATGATCATTACACAGGTGCTCCTTGTGTAATAAAAGGCCATTCTAAAATGTGCAGTAAGTCCGACCGGCCTCACAACCACAGACCACGTGTAACCAAGCCAGCCCAGGACCTATAAGTCCGGCTTCTTCACCTGCGGGATCAACTCAGGGGAGGAGGGGTGGGGTGCTGAGGAGGATTTATTTCTGTCAAGTAGCCCTTTTGTGGGGGAAAACTCATTCTAATTAGCTGGGCCTGGCACCCCAGTGGGTGGGCCTATGCCCTCCCAGGCCCACCCATGGCTGTGCCACTGCCCAGTCATGTGAAAACTTAGGGAAACTGGCTAATGACCATTCTTTCCCAATCTCTTACAAGTATTTTCCACAGATCTTTGGACCTGTCATCCTGAGAAGGAACATTTCTGCTGTAATTGCGAAGGAATAATTTATCTGAAAACAGTTTTTTATTGTATTTTTTCTTTATTCAAGTTCTACTTATCCAGATTAGTATCACTGAAAGCAATCATATAACATGTATTTCAACACCCCTCAGTACTGGAATTATCTTAAGACCTGGTGGAAGAACAAAAATATGTCAAACATTCTTGTTGTAATATGACTTGAACGTACAGTAAATGTCTTAATTGCCCATATAAAAGCAGATTTTTGTGGTTGTTATTGAATAAATCAAAATGTTCCATAAGGGTACACAGTGCATTCATGATTTGTGGACACGTTTGACATGTTCTATTATTTCTACTGCTTTTTCATTCTTCTCTGTTAATATTTGAATGGATAGATATTTTACCTTATGAAAATGGGGCGATGTATTTTCTCTTTCTAAATACACTGAGTTTGCAAAACACTAGGAACACCTTCCTAATATTGAATTGCACCCTGTTTTGCCCTCAGAACTGCCTTATTCATTGGGGCATGGACTACAAGGTGTCAAAAGCGTTCCACAGGGATGCTGGCCCATGTTGACTCCAATGCTTCCCACAGTTGTGTCAAGTTAGCTGGATTCCTTTGGCTGGTGGACCATTCTTGATTCACATGGGAAACTGTTTAGCATGAAAAACCCAGAATCATTGCAGTTCTTGACACTCAAACTGTTGGACTGGGACCTACTACCATACCCCATTCAAAGGCACTTAGACATTTTGTCTTACCCATTCATCCTCTGAATGGCACACATACACAATCCATGTTTCAATTGTCTCAAGGATTAAAAATACTTCTTTAATTTGTCTCCTCCCCTTCATCTACACTGATTGATGTGGATATAACAAGTGACATCAATAAGTGACATCAATAAGAGATCATTGCACAAGAGTGACCATGTTCGGTTATAACAATTTTTTTGTCAATTGCATAATTTATTCACATTGCCCTGGCCCATGGCACTACGTACATGAAATGAATGTTTGAATACATATATTGTATGCGTTCACTTAACTGACCCCCAGCTGTTCTGACACTGACCCACTGCTGATGGTGATCTGCCTGTGAATTCATCAAGTAGAGTTAGTGTGCATACTCTCATACTCACAGCTGATACTGAGATGTAGAGGCTCAGTGGTTCCATTACTGACGCGTTGAAAGCATTACAGCTAAACAGCCCACCACTGTATCGAGTCACATTGACTATGGTGAGAGTGCTGTTCCCATCACTAAGCTGAATTCCATTACTGGCTGTGACTCAGAGTTGCGGTAAGAGGTAAGAGAGAGAGGAGCCAGAGGATGAGCAAAACAGACCGACAGAGCTTTGAATTCCAATAACTCGCCTTTGTTGTTGGCCACCAGTCTCACAGCAGAAACAGGTTCTGTGGGTGAGAGAGGGAGAGAGAGAGAGAGAGAGAGGGAGAGAGAGGGAGAGAGAGAGATAGAGAGGGAGAGAGGGAGAGAGAGAGAGAGAGAGGGAGAGAGAGAGGGAGAGAGAGAGGGAGAGAGGGAGAGAGAGAGGGAGAGAAAGAGGGAGAGAGGGAGAGAGAGAGGGAGAGAAAGAGAGAGAGGGAGAGAGAGAGAGAGGGAGACAGAGAGAGAGAAAAAGAGAGAGAGAGAGAGAGAGAAAAAGAGAGAGAGAGAGAGAGAGAGAGAGAGAGAGAGAGATTGATACAGGGAAAGAAAGAGAGGGAAAACACATAACAGAAACCAGAGGGAACACCATGCGGGAAAAGGGACAAAGACAACCTGTTTCCATTACGCCCATTATTTTAGTGGAGTTTGTTGGTGTCAGCCCATGTTTAGGTCATACTTGTCTGTAGCCATGATGACTTGCAGAATCATATCTAAATATGTTATGGCCCTTTCAGCAGTAGTGAAAAAAGTACCCAATTGTCATACTTGAGGAAAAGTAAAGATATATTCAAAGAAAATGACTCAAGTAAAAGTCACCCAGTAAAATTCTACTTGAGTAAAAGTCTAAAAGTATTTGGTTTTAAATATACTTCAGTATCAAAAGTATATGTAATTTAAAAAATATACTTAAGTATAAAAAGTAAAATTATAAATCATTTAAAATGCCTTATGTTAAGCAAACCAGACGGCACCACTTTATTTCTTTTATTTTTAATTTACGGATAGCCAGGGGCACACTCCAACATTCAGACATCATTTACAAATGAAGCCTGTGTGTTTAATGAGTCCACCAAATCAGAGGCAGGGGGGATGACCAGGGATGTTCTGTTGATAAGTGCGTGAATTGGACCATTGTCCTGTCCTGCTAAGCATTCAAAATGTAACAAGTACTTTTGGGAGTCAAGGAAAATATATGGACTAAAAAGTACATTATTTTCTTAAGGAATGTAGTGAAGTAACAGTAAAAGTAGTTACAAATATAGAGTTAAGTACAGATACCTAAACAAAAACGACTTAAGTAGAACTTCAAAGTATTTTTACTTAAGAACTTTACACCACTGCCTTTCAGTATGATTGTCTTTTAGTTCAATTAAAACCGCTTGAGGTGATTTTATGAAGGTTACTAGTTGTTTGTGAGCCTTGTATTTTTTATGATAGTATGAGAAAGTCAATGTTATGCTTGATCAGAGCCCAACAGCCAAGTCATCAGTCACCTGGCCCGGAGAAAATGCCAACACAGACATTGTCAAGAGTGCAGTCAGCATTTCCATGCATACTATTGATGCGCAGGTTGACTTATGACCCGCAGTCCTTTGCAGTTATATCTGTGGGGTGGACGGGTTTAGGGTCATTAAGTATTGTGTGGCTGGCGGGCGATTTGAATAAAGAGAAAACAATACCTTAAAAAAACTATAAATCTCTAAATATTGTGCAGTTTTTATCTATAGGCTACATTGAGGTTTTTCTTCAGTTAATTTAGGCTGTCGGGCATTAGTGCATAAACCTAAACTTCAGGGCTTAACTGTACATGAGCCAGATAGCCTACACACCAATCATCAAAGTTAATCAAAGTTAAAGTTAACATCAATCCAGGGAGGCAGAAGGGACATTGTCGAAGTTTAACTTAATAAGACAAAAGCTGCAAAAGGAGAGAAAATAAAATAAAGAGAAAGGAGGGCCAGAAAAGTAATGTTTGGGAAAGATTTGGTGAAGTGGTAAAAGAGGATGATAGCAGTGTGATGTTATGTGTGATGATTGTGAGGCACTATACAAATTCCATAGGCCTATGGCAAGTCAAGGGAACTGTAGCCTTCTGTTCAGATGTGTTCAATGGAAAATGAAACCTGGACACTGACTGTCGGTCTATAACCTCTCACATAGCCTCAATATTAACTCCTGCAGAATTAAGTATTTATTGCAGTAAATGATACACTGACTTGGGAACAGAAGTGGAGAAATATGGTGTATTTATTTCTGCATCTTGAGATGCTGTTAGCATCATAAAATCTGATTGTGTTTCAACCACAGAAAATATGCATCGAAGCCGAACTGAAATGTTTTCAGAAACCCATTGGGTCGTTTTCACAGATTTCAATGTCCTTTTGCCTGGTCAAACGGATGTAATTTGGACATTTTGCACAGAAAATCATCCTTTTTTAGCGTCATTGCATTTACTCCACAGATCCTAAAAGTCTTTTGCTCCGCAAAAAAAGATAACAGAGAAAAGTTTACCGATGTCAACTATACTGAACAAAAATATAAACGCAACATTTAAAGGATTTGGTCAGGGATTTGACCAAGAACCCGATGGTCACTCGGACAGAGCTCCAGAGTTCCTCTGTGGAGATGGGAGAACCTTCCAGAAGGACAGCCAAGATTGAACTCTTTGGCCTGAATGCCAATAATTGCTCCCCATCCAACCTGACAGAGCTTGAGAGGATCTGCAGAGAAGAATGACAGAAACTCCCCAAATACAGGTGTGCCAAGATTGTAGAGCCATCCCCAAGAAAACTTAAGGCTGTAATCGCACCAAAGGTGCTTCAACAAAGTGCTGAGTAAAGGGTCTGAATACTTATGCAAATGTAATATTTTTAATACATTTGCAAAAGTTTCTAAAAACCTGTTTTTGCTTTGTCATTATGGGGTATTGTGTGTAGATTGATGAAATTAGTATGGATGATTTTATGAATAAGGCTGTAACATAACAAAAGGTGGAAAAAGTCAAGGGGTGTGAATACTTCCCGAACACGCAGGTGCACACTCAAACTTAACCAGTATCTCTACGCCATAGCAGACTGGCAGAATTGTTGTATTACACTAAGTTATCTTAATAGCAGTTACAGTATGGACCCACAGGGCCTTCAGGATATTACTTGTCTAATCCAACTAATCTAATAGTGAGCTGGGCTGATGTCTCTGGACCACATAGACCACATAGACCCCTGAGTCGACCACTGTGATGGAGGTCAGGGTCAGAGTCCCAGTGCTGACTTCCACCGAGGCTCTACTGTTGTGGCTCGGGAACACAGCTTGCTGGCCCCCCGACCAGGTCAGTATCTGAGCGTCCCCTACAGGCCAGCTGCCACTCGGCAGCTGAGTGGCCGGAGACAGCGTCAGGGTCACCATGGGCCAGGTTCTCAGAGGAAAGCACCTCCACAGTACTGGAGCTCAGCACACATGGAGAAGAGTGGAAAGATGGGTATTTAGCATCCAGTGGTCAACAATCCTGGTCCTGGAACCCACTTTTGTTCCTCTTCCAGCTAATCAGTTGCCGAATAAGACATTCATTATTTGAATTCACAGATTTTCTTTATTTTGAAGTGATATTATGATGGTCAAATATGAACTTGAGGTCACTAGTCTTTTTAACATTCAATATTTTGAGGACATTTGATAGAGTCTACCTGGTAAACACAACTTTGTAATATCTTAGGCAATTATATAATACAAATAAAATAATAAGTTACTCAATCAAATAAAGTTTTCACAAACTATCTAGTCTAAAACTGTATCCACTTTAGTACAAGCTGTAATTAATAAATTCACATTTTACTGTAAACGTCTCTATTTTACACTTTCATTTCTCCATCTTCTGGACTTGAAATTCACAGTAAATGAAACTGAAACTTACCTCCCTGAGTTACTTGTAATATTGAAAAAGAAGACATGTTACCTTGTATCAAAGCCAGTAGAAGAACATGTGACCCTTCTTCTTGTCTCCCCATTGTGTTTTGGTGGTCTATGTGTGCACCTACTCTTTTATATTGGTATTTTGGGGTCCAGCCCTCTACACAAAAATCCCAGGAAACAAGCTAATATCATATCTATGCCAGTGTCCATCATACAGTACTCGTTCTTGTCAAACTATAAAAGAGGGCTCACCTATCCCTCCTGTCTGCCTCATTCACACTTTGATACAGCATGTATGTCACGCCTTGACCTTAGATATCTCTATTTTGGTTAGGTCAGGGTGTGACTAGGGTTGGTACTCTAGTTTTTGTATGTCTAGAGCTTTTCTATGTCTAGGGTTTTTTTTTGTATGTCTATGTTGGCCTGATATGGTTCCCAATCAGAGACAGCTGTTTATCGTTGTCTCTGATTGGGGATCATATTTAGGTAGCCATTTTCCTAATTTGTGTTTTGGGATCTTGTCTATGTATAGTTGTCTTAGTGCACATCAGTAGCGTTTCGTTTGGTTCTTTGTTGTTTTGTTCAGTTTCGATTTATTAAAATTATGTGGAACTCTACTCACGCTGCGTCTTGGTCTGATCCTTACGACGAACGTGACAATGTAGCTTATTGTGACAATGGCATTGTAGTAAAGAATCATTACAAATATTTTCACTAATCAATTAGACATAAAAAAACATAAATAGGATTACTTCTATAGTATTTAATTGTGTGTAGTTTAAGTCTATATTTTCTGACGACAGCTTTACTTACTGGTTTGGAATAGGGCTAAAGTCTCACAAAAATACCATGACAACAAAATGTGTTAAAGGTTTATTATGTAGTCAACGATTACAGAATAGAATGGTACATACTGTAAATCAAGTATCATATACCATGTCTGTGATATTGTAACATAAAACTTTAACATACAGTACCTATATCATTGACGTTCCCATTTCACAATTTTCCCAAATATTGAGAAATCTCCCTCTGTTATTCCTGGCAGTGTTTGTGTAACAAGGAAAACACATGCCTTTCACATCTCCCAGGTCAACACCTGTAGAATTGTCCAATATGTGGGGACAGGTTCCTATCAGGGAACACCTGACTACACCTATGTGTGTCTAAGCCAGATCAGGTTTGATTGATGAACAGTGGAGGAAATGGTATGCTGCCTGTCATTATCTCACGATCCAACCAAGGAGCATGAATAGAGAAGCAAACTGGTCATGTGAAAGACATTCAGCTATTCTATGAAACCAACATAAGTAGCCACATGCTGTATTACAAAGCTGTCAGGTTGAGGGTAAGAGGTCATATTAACCAACATAGAGCCCTGAGAGAGAGAGAGAGAGAGAGAGAACAGGCACCTTATGATAACAACATCAAAACATGAGAGCTGAGTTGAACAGTGGGACATTGTACTTATCTCAGTGCCTGAATGTTCTGCCTGCTCATGTAACAAGTGTTGTAATTCATATTATATATTTACACAAAATCTGAACAGTTCCCATGTCTGATATTAGTGTACATTCCTTTTGGTGGTGTCAGTGCTCTCTTAATTGTTGCACACTTCCTTCTCCTTCTGCGTTCCCCCTCATTACCATGCCCTGCCTTCTTACATCTCCCCTGTCTACCCTGTCTACTCTACACATGTAGAAGAGGTAAGTCACAGTGAAATTGTCCCATGGAAATCATAAACAATCCTACCTAATATTGAGTTGCACCCTCTTTTTCCCTCAGAACAGTCTCAATTCGTCAGGCATGGACTCTTCAAGGTCTCGAAAGCATTCCACAGGGATGCTGGCCCATGTTGACTCCAATGTGTCAAACAGTTGTGTCAAGTTGGCACGAAGTCCTTTAGGTGGTGGACTATTCTTGATACAGACAGGAAATTGTTGCGCAGGAAAAACCCAGCAGCATTGCAGTTCTTTACACACTCAAACCGGTGCGCCTGGCAGCTACTAACATTCCCCGTTCAAAGGCATTTCAATATTTTCTTCTGCTCATTTACCCTCTGAATGGCACTCATACACAATCCATGTATTAATTGTCTCAAGGCTTAAAAACCCTTCTTTAACCTGTCTCCCCCCGAGCATCTCTACTGATTGAAGTGGATTTAACAAGTTACATCAATAAGGAACCATAGCTTTCACCTGGATTCACCTAGTCAGTCTATGTTATGGAAGGACTTTTGTACACTCAGTATGTATGAAAAAGCACCATTAATTAATTTATATGGTCCCTGACATATTATTATTATGTCATCCTACCATTATATTGGGATATTCATGCATTTCATGTATTTATATACTTTTTAAAATATTGTAATCTATGAATACTATACATGTTAGCTAGCTACAGTACTTTTTACTGTACATGGTGTCATTGGACTAGCATGTGTATTCATGTCCCCTTTCCTTGTTAATGTATACTTTCCAGAGGAATTAGTGTACTGTTTATGGGCAGCACAGCATTTGTTTATGGATGTTTTTCCTTTCCTTATCAGGTATGTCATGTCCTATGCCTGTTAAAGGTCCGAAGCAGACGTTTTATCTCCATATCAAAACAATTCTGGGTAACAATTCTTTACTTTATTGTGATTGTTTTCAAGTAAAATGGTCAAAAAGAAACAGCGATAGCTTCTTAGCAAAAGGCAATTTCTCAAGCAAGAATTTTGCTAGAACTGTTTGGGAGTGGTAGTGTGGAAATATATATAAAACACAGTAGAATCTAGTTTTTGACTGCACTGGGCCTTTAAGATATTTGGAACATATATTTACTGTCCAAGGCTAGCTATATTCACAAGTTCACGTCACTACTGTACTGTACGTAACGCCTGGCTGTCATTGGGAAAGTTGGCTAGCCTAGGTCTATATGCTACTGTACATTTACATTTCATACTGTACATTGTGTTTCATTATACTGTATTTTACTGTTATGTGAAAGAAGGTTATTGTTATATTGCCCTGCCCTGTCTACTGTACTCATGTGGATGAGAGGAGTTGGTGTAGAAGGGAAGCACAGCATTTGTTTATGGGCGTTTTTTCTTTCCTTTTCAGAGAATTGAAGATCAACACCAACCGTGATCCTATGGTCAGATGTAAGCCAATAAAAACACAATGCAGAGGCAATCTACACCGGTCACACCCACAATTTGTCCTGATTTAAAGTATGTCTGTATAATTAATATCACTATTACTCAATGTAAATAAAGGGGTGATCATAAATTCCCCTAATATAATGTAATAATAAACCTAACCCTAATTACATGTCCACAGCCCTGCTCAACGCCATTCCCTGATAGAAGTCCCTAATGGGTGAATATGGTGGCAGTCAGGTGCTTAGGATTAGGTTTGAGCTGGGTTGTGAACATGAAGCTAGGGTTAGGGTTAGGGTCAGGGTTAGGTGCACTAACTACCAGATACTGTTTGAATAATGTTTTGGCTTCCAATAGAAGGCAAATGATGTGGTCATAGATAAAGGAGTATATCAAAACAGATGCTGGAGTATGATGCATCCAGTATAGTTTACCCTGTAAATTATAAATAACCAATGGCTTTGTGCGAGTTGTATTGATAAATGAACGCCTCCTCACTCCATGTGCCATTTCCAGGTTTGAGTTCAGCTTCAATCTAGTTTGTGGTATTCTGGGTCAATGACAAATGGTCTCCATTGTTCAATTTCACCATGTCATGCCCTGACCAAACAGGGTAGGCAAACATGGCCTGAGGTTGACATTACCTTATCACACAGAAAGTGATTTGCCAACAAAGACATTTGAATGTGTGTGTTTGTGTTGGACATGGGGCTAGGACTGAGGTAAAGACTTGTTCAACTTGTACATCAGGTTAGCCTTTGCAATAAGTAGGGTACTGTAGCTATACAGTGCCTTGCGAAAGTATTCGGCCCCCTTGAACTTTGCGACCTTTTGCCACATTTCAGGCTTCAAACATAAAGATATAAAACTGTATTTTTTTGTGAAGAATCAACAACAAGTGGGACACAATCATGAAGTGGAACGACATTTATTGGATATTTCTAACTTTTTTAACAAATCAAAAACTGAAAAATTGGGCGTGCAAAATTATTCAGCCCCTTTACTTTCAGTGCAGCAAACTCTCTCCAGAAGTTCAGTGAGGATCTCTGAATGATCCAATGTTGACCTAAATGACTAATGATGATAAATACAATCCACCTGTGTGTAATCAAGTCTCCGTATAAATGCACCTGCACTGTGATGGTCTCAGAGGTCCGTTAAAAGCGCAGAGAGCATCATGAAGAACAAGGAACACACCAGGCAGGTCCGAGATACTGTTGTGAAGAAGTTTAAAGCCGGATTTGGATACAAAAATATTTCCCAAGCTTTAAACATCCCAAGGAGCACTGTGCAAGCGATAATATTGAAATGGAAGGAGTATCAGACCACTGCTAATCTACCAAGACCTGGCCGTCCCTCTAAACTTTCAGCTCATACAAGGAGAAGACTGATCAGAGATGCAGCCAAGAGGCCCATGATCACTCTGGATGAACTGCAGAGATCTACAGCTGAGGTGGGAGACTCTGTCCATAGGACAACAATCAGTCGTATATTGCACAAATCTGGCCTTTATGGAAGAGTGGCAAGAAAGCCATTTCTTAAAGATATCCATAAAAAGTGTCGTTTAAAGTTTGCCACAAGCCACCTGGGAGACACACCAAACATGTGGAAGAAGGTGCTCTGGTCAGATGAAACCAAAATTGAACTTTTTGGCAACAATGCAAAACGTTATGTTTGGCGTAAAAGCAACACAGCTGAACACACCATCCCCACTGTCAAACATGGTGGTGGCAGCATCATGGTTTGGGCCTGCTTTTCTTCAGCAGGGACAGGGAAGATGGTTAAAATTGATGGGAAGATGGATGGAGCCAAATACAGGACCATTCTGGAAGAAAACCTGATGGAGTCTGCAAAAGACCTGAGACTGGGACGGAAATTTGTCTTCCAACAAGACAATGATCCAAAACATAAAGCAAAATCTACAATGGAATGGTTCAAAAATAAACATATCCAGGTGTTAGAATGGCCAAGTCAAAGTCCAGATCTGAATCCAATCGAGAATCTGTGGAAAGAACTGAAAACTGCTGTTCACAAATGCTCTCCATCCAACCTCACTGAGCTCGAGCTGTTTTGCAAGGAGGAATGGGAAAAAATTTCAGTCTCTCGATGTGCAAAACTGATAGAGACATACCCCAAGCGACTTACAGCTGTAATCGCAGCAAAAGGTGGCGCTACAAAGTATTAACTTAAGGGGGCTGAATAATTTTGCACGCCCAATTTTTCAGTTTTTGATTTGTTAAAAAAGTTTGAAATATCCAATAAATGTCGTTCCACTTCATGATTGTGTCCCACTTGTTGTTGATTCTTCACAAAATAATACAGTTTTATATCTTTATGTTTGAAGCCTGAAATGAGGCAAAAGGTCGCAAAGTTCAAGGGGGCCGAATACTTTCGCAAGGCACTGTATGAGCCTACACACTGACAGCCTATAGTATACTATCATGTTATAAAACAACTTCTGTGTATGTAGGTCAGGCTAGTCTCATAATACCACTCCCACATAAACAAGTGATGTTATGGTGTGAAGATGGTGTGATTATAACAGCAGCTTTTCATAGGACTATTTCCTTGAAACTCAACACCCTGAGGAGACAGCAGGTTTGTCTCTTCTCCCTAATGAGGGGAGGGACAGTACAGTGTACTCTACTGGTACGTCTAGGAGTGGATCTGGAGGTATGGTGGGTCCTTCTTTTAATATAATGTGTCACTGTACAGTAGTTGGCAACTTACCCATGTCAATCAAAGACCAAAAGTGACAACTCTATACAGAGACAGGTACCAACAGTTGAAGTCAGAAGTTTACATACACTTAGGTTGGAGTCATTAAAACTCATTTTTCAACCACTCCACACATTTCTTGTTAACAAGCTATAGCTTTGGCAAGTTGGTTAGGACATCTACTTTGTGCATGACACAAGCAATTTTTCCAACAATTGTTTACAGGCAGATTATTTAACTTAATTCACTGTATCACAATTCCAGCGGGTCAGACATTTACATACACTAAGATGACTGTACCTTTAAACAGCTTGGAAAATTCCAGAAAATTATGTCATGGCTTTAGAAGCTTCTGATCATTTGAGTCAATTGGAGGTGTACCTGTGGATGTATTTCAAGGCCTACCTTCAAAATTTGCTTGACACCATGGGAAAATCCAAAGAAATCAGCCAAGACCTCAGAAATAAAATTGTAGGCCTCCACAAGTCTGGTTCATCCTTGGGAGCAATTTCCAAATGCCTGACGGTACCACGTTTATCTGTATGAACAACAAGTACGCAAGTATAAACACCATTGGAACACGAAGCTGTCATACCGCTCAGGAAGGATATGCGTTCTGCCTTCTAGAGATGAACGTACTTTGGTGCAAAAAGTGCAAATCAATCCCAGAACAACAGCAAAGGACCTTGTGAAGATGCTGGAGGAAACAGGTTCAAAAGTATCTATATCCACAGAAAAACAAGTCCTATATCGACACAACCTAAAAGGCCGTTCAGCAAGGAAGAAGCCACCGCTCCAAAACCGCCATAAAAAAGACAGACTACGGTTTGCAACTGCACACGGGGACAAAGATTGTACTTTTTGGAGAAATGTCCACTGGTCTGATGAAGCAAAAATAGAACTGTTTGGCGATATTGACCATTGTTATGTTTGGAGGAAAAAGGGGGAGGCTTGCAAGCCAAAGAATACCATCCCAACCGTGAAGCATAGGGGTGGCAGCATCATGTTGTGGGGTCGCTTTGCTGCAGGAGGGACTGGTGCACTTCACAAAATAGATGGCATCATGAGGAAGAAAATTGTGAATATTTTTTATTTTATTTTACCTTTATTTAACCAGGAAGGGCTCATTGAGATTTAAAATCTCTTTTTCAAGAGCGTCCTGGCCAAGATAGGCAGCACCAAGACATTACGAAAATTACAGACAAACATGAAAAACTACAAGTAATCTAGATAAACCATAGAATTCACAAGAGTATAACAAAATCAAAAACAGCTAATTAAAAACATTGACAGGTCAGGGAATCAGTCTCAAGATCATTCATCAGTGATTTAACAATACCAATCGGGACAAGTTCTTCCAGTTTAAAAGTATTCTGTAAGGCGTTCCAAGACGATGGCGCAGAGAACATAAAAGCCCTTTTACCAAATTCAGTTCGGACATTTGGAAGAGTTAGCAGGATAAAGTCCAGCGAAAGAAGAGATTACCCACCACATTTCTGAACAATAAAAATGCACAAATAAAAAAGGTAGTAAACCCAAAATGGCTTTGTAAATAAAAGTATACCAGTGACTGAGCCTACGAGTGACTAGAGAAGGCCAGCCAACCCTGGTATACAAAGTGCAGTGGTGCATAAGGGTTTGGCAGTTTAAAATAAATCTCAAATTGCCTTGGTAAAGGGTGTCAAATGATCTCAATGGATCTCACTGAGCTGAAGCATTCATATATAAAATATCCCCATAGTCTAGTAAAGGCATAAATGTAGCTGATCCTAGCCTCCTTCTGGCTTCAAAAGAAAAACAGGCCTTATTCCTAAAATAAAATCCCAATTTCAGCGTAATTTTTTTTGTAAGTTGCTGAATATGCAATTTAAAAGAGAGGCTGTCATCAATTAAAATTCCAAGATGTTTATATGAGGTTACAACCTCAATCTCCTTGCCCTGACAGGTAGTAATAGGTGAAAGGTTCAGAGGTCTATTTCTTCCTTTAGAAAACACCATTCGTTTAGTTTTGTCATTATTGAGGATAAGCTTCAATTGACACGGTATGTGGAAGTGTCACGATCGTCATAAGAAGCGGACCAAAATGCAGCGTGGTATGTGTTCATGATGATACTTTAATTAAAGAAAGCACTGAACACTGAATAAAAAACAATAAACGAATAATAACGCTATAATAAGAACTGTGCTGACACAAGCAACTAACATAGACAATCACCCACAAACAAACAGTGAAACCCAGGCTACCTAAGTATGATTCTCAATCAGAGACAACTAATGACACCTGCCTCTGATTGAGAACCATATCAGTCCAAACACAGAAACAGACAAACTAGACATCCAACATAGAATACCCACTCAGATCACACCCTATGGTCAGGGTGTGACATGAACAGTATACAAAGCAGTTTGCAAGTTCTGGAAAGTTTTTGTAAGAGACGAGGCACAACAGTAAATAACAGTATCATCAGCATAAAAATGAAGTTGCGCATTTTGGACATTTTTGTCTAAATCATTTATATAAATAGTGAAGAGAGAGGACCAAGTACAGAGCCTTGGGGCACACCATTAAGACAGACAATTTAACAGACATAAGCCCATCAAATTGAGTGCACTGAGTTCTATCAGACAGATAGTTAGCAAACCATGCAACTGCATGCTCTGAAAGACCTACACTCAACAATCTCTGCCTTAGTATAGCATCATCAACTGTATCAAAAGCCTTAGAGAGATCAATAAAAAGTGAGACACAGAGCTGTTTTTTGCCAAGGGCTTCAGTGATATCATTTAAAACCTTCATGGCTGCTGTAATTGTGCTATGCTTCTTCCTGAAGCCCGATTGGTACATTGATAAAATAGAGTTAGTAAATAAAAATGTATTTTAGCTGTTCACTCACAAGGGTTTCAAGTATTTTCACCAGGGGTGACAGTTTTAAGACTGGCCTATAATTATTTAAAAGAGTTGGATCTCCCACTTTTAAAAGTGGCTGGACAAACGCTGATTTCCAGATTTTTGGAATCTCATTACATTCCAGGGTTAGATTGAACAGATATATAAGTGGTTCAGCTATGAAATCAGCTGCCAGATTTAAAAAGCAGGGATCCAAAAGATCAGGACCTGCAGGCTTTCTCTGATCTAAGGATTTTGGGACTTTATGTACCACCTGCACTGAGAATGGCAAAAAGCTAAAGGTTTGACCAGCTCTCACTGGTTCATCCACACAGGGTTGTACAGAGACAGAGGACACTGAATCAAACAGCCTACCAGATGATGCAAAGTGCTCATTGAAACAATTCAGCATTTCAGTTGTCATATACAGCAACAGAGTCCTTCCAAACACATAACTGACAAGGTACACATCTGTCGTTCTGCCCCTGAACAGGCAGTTAACCCACTGTTCCTAGGCCGTCATTGAAAATAAGAATTTGTTCTTAACTGACTTGCCTAGTTAAATAAAGGTAAAATAAATAAATACAATTTTAAAAAAATTAACATTACTGTTACCAGACATAGACTTTTTAGGGTCATTCAGGTGACACCATCCCAACCATGAAGCACGGAGGTGGCAGCATCATGTTGTGGGGGTGCTTTGCTGCAGGAGGACCTGGTGCACTTCACAAAATAAATGGCTTCATGAGGGAGGAAAATTATGTGGATATATTGAAGCAACATCTCAAGACATCAGTCAGGAAGTTAAAGCTAAGTGGCAAATGGGTCTTCCAAATGGACAATGACCCCAATCATCCTTCCAAAGTTGTGGCAAAATGGCTTAAGGACAACAAAGTCAAGGTATTGGAGTGGCCATCACAAAGCCCTGACCTCAATCCTCTAGAACCTTTGTGGGCAGAACTGAAAAAGTGTGCGCGAGCAAGGAGGCCTACAAACCTGACTCGGTTACACCAGCTCTGTCAGGAGGAATGGGCCAAAATTCACCCAACTGATTGGGGGAAGCTTGTGGAAGACTACCCGAAACGTTTGACCCAAGTTAAACAATTTAAAGACAATGCTACATATACTAATTGACTGTATGTAAACTTCTGACCCACTGGAAATGTGATGAAAGAAATAAAAGCTGAAATAAATCATTCTCTCTACTATTATTCTGACATTTCACATTCTTAAAATAAAGTGGTGATCCTAACTGACCTAAGTAAGACAGGGAATTGTTACTAGAATGAAATGTCAGGAATTGTGAAAACTGAGTTTAAATGTATTTGGCTAAGATCTGTGTAAACTTCTGACTTCAACTGTATTACCACACTCATCTGGGAGTATATTTTACAAGGTAATCTCAACAGCAACAAAGTACAGAAATAATACAAATAATTATATTACAGTACGTATTGCAAATAAGGAAATATTACATAGATAATTTCTCATCATTATCCACTGCATGTGAATTATAAACATAATTCACTGGAAACTTCCAATGACTCAACTATCATTATGCCATAACATAGGAAACATTCTTACATTCTTATATTCTTATTCTGAGAAATTAGCATTCTTATTGGACAAGATGAAGAATTTCCAAACGTTGGTTCCTGTTTTATTGTTCATTCTGAAGGTGAACCTGGTCTCAATCAATGTTCTCCTCTGTCCTTCCCATCGTCTGTAGTCTTATAGCGCCCCTCCTAGGGATCAAGGAGGAACAGCAGTCCCATACAGAGGACCAGTCCTAAAACTCCAGTCAGCCTCACTGTTTCAGATCCTGATACTGTGGGTCCTGCATGAGGGAACAATAACATGACTTCAGTCTGGGATGTTGGAGATGATGGAAACTGTCTAAAACAGTATTTTACCATGTAGTACGCAGGTATTCTAGCTAGGATAAAAAACTAAGCATTTCAATTTAAATATTAGGATTTAACAGTACCTACAACTGGGTTTAAGCATGAGTTAATATATTTTGTACCATGATAACTTGGTGATAATAGTGTAGGAATATTTTATGAGGGATATTATTATATAAGGTGAAGTGGAGTGTAGTTTTACAATATGGTGAATCAGTTGTTTGGAATTATGATAGTAATTGATTATCTATCTTTATGCATGTCTGAATGATTGTGGTCAGTTCATCATTAAATCTGCCAAAGAGTAATCAGCCTCCATCCTGGGTTTGTCTGAAGAGTCATCTATTCACAATCTAAAGAACCCTCAAACTACAATCACAAAACTGCCATTGCAAGATTAGATTCTGCAGTGAAGCTTCCTTTTATCACACAATAAAACGGGAGTGACTACCTGTGACCTTCACTGTATTGGAGGCCTCTGCAGAGCGTCCAGCTGCTGTGTTCTCCACCACACAGGTGAAGATCTGGATCGTACCAGGTACCGACGGGATCCATTTCAGGATGTTCCTGTTCACGGAGAGGTAGGTGCTAGTGAGGATATCCCCCCTCAATGGCCAGCGGATGGAGCAGTCCAGGTCGACAGTGCAGTTCACCTTGCAGGTAAAGGTGTATTCCCTCCCAGGCAACACTGTGTCAGGGCCACTGATACTAACACTCCAATGATCAACTGTCAGCAAAGGAAGAAAATGTCAGCAAAATAGCTTTGCCTCTACATTTCTTTTAAGGAAAATTGGAGAGCATCACCCATATTCACTGATTCTGCCAAATGAAGCGTAGGCGTTACATCTTATACCTTGCTTTCAGCCATGTTTGCCATAGTCACCTCGCACTGATAGAAGCCACCATCAGATGACAGCAGGGAGTTGAAGTGGAGGGAGGTGTTGTGTTCCAACAGGTTTATCCTGGTGTCTGGAGCTACAACCTGGCCGTCTTGTACCAAAGCACTGGCGGGCCTGGGAAGGAGCCGTCACAGTACAGGCTGAAGGACTGGTTGAGGACGGGGAGAGGGAGCTGTGGGCTGGGCCTCACGGACACTGAGCCTGGAACACACAGATGGGAAATCCAGAGGTGTGATTGGAGTTGTTTAGTGTTAGGGATCTTAGGCATATTCAATCAGGGCAGATATCTGTTTTTTCCATACTGCGCTTTCTCAAGAGCGCTTGAAAGAGAAAAGACACATTTCTGTGGACGGACTGTAAGGACAATGGACTATAAAGTATTCTTATTTTCTTTTCACCGCAGTGTGTCACATAGGATGGAAGGAGTTGACACTAGATTTTGAAATTTGTAATACAGGTTGTAGTGATGGCTGCAGTAGTGTGAGCCTCTGTAGATCTGTTGGTAGAGCTCTTGCAACACCAGGATAGTGGAATGCATTTCTGGGACCACATGCACGCATGATTGTAAGTTAAAAACAAATAAATCTCTTACTTTTCACCCAAGTTATGCTCTTGGAGCTCCCACTCTCTGTGTTTACCGCAGTACACTGCAGCTCCACAATGCGGTCCAGACTGTCTGGGGTCCAGGTCAACTCACTCCCATTGAAAGTGCGCCCCTTGAGCAGCCAGGTGTAGGTGCATCCTGGGATGCAGTTGGAGGTACAGGTGAAGGTCGTCTCGTATCCATCTCTCACCCGACCAACATAGGACAGGCCTGTTATTAAATCAGGACCACCTGCAAGGGAGATTGATTTACTATACACTTCATTGTTACAGCATAAAAATCACTGTCACAATGTCATAACAAAATAGCGAACATATAACACAATGCTAAACACTATGATACTAAACATATAGTAAAATGTGGCTCTATATAATTGTGAGTTAACATAATTGCTTTGGTGGTAAAAGTAAGAGATTAGAGGTAGTCTAATCACTTACTGTGTTGTTACCTAAGGGTAGGTAACAACACATCCGCCAAGCTGATCCTCAACACAGGGGCCCCTCAAAGGTGCGTGCTCAGTCCCCTCCTGTACTACCTGTTCTCTCATGACTGTATGGCCAGGCACGACTCCAACACCATCATCAAGTTTGCCAATGACGCAACAGTGGTAGGCCTGATCACCAACAATGATGAGACTATAGGGAGGAGGGCAGAGACCTGGAAGTGTGGTGCCAGGACAACAACCTCTCCCTCAACGTGATCAAGACAAAGGAGATGATTGTGGACTACAGGAAAAGGAGGACCGAGCATGCCCCCATTCTCATCGATGGGGCTGTAGTGTAGCAGGTTGAGAGCTTCAAGTTCCTTACTGTCCACATCACTAACAAACTATCATGGTCCAAATACACTAAGACAGTCGTGAAGAGGGCACGACAAAGCCTATTCCCACTCAGGAGATTGAAAAGATCCTCAAAAGGTTCTACAGCTATACATCACTGCCTGGTATGGCAACAGCTTGGCCTCTGACCCCAAGGCACTACAGAGGGTAGTGCATATGGACCAGTACATCACTGGGGCCAAGCTTCCTGCCATCCAGGACCTCTAAACCAGGCGATGTCAGAGGAAGGCCATAAAAACGGTCAAAGACTCCATCCACCTTAGTCATAGACTGTACTCTCTGCTACAGCACAGCAAGCGGTACCGGAGCGCCAAGTCTAGGTCCAAAAGGCTTCTTAACAGCTTCTACACCGAAGCCATTATATACCCCTCAACCATCTTGTATAGAGATTCCAGGTTGCTAAAACATTTTGTTTTTATTTCCTTGTTACCTTACTCAAAGAGTAGGCTGGTTTAAATGAAAGTGTGTACTCTAGAACGTATTGGGAGAGTTCAGATTTGTGTAAAATGCCTTCCTCTCTTTCCTCATCCGTTCATGACCGCTACTGATTCCAAACTTGTCCTGTTGCCCCAAAACAGAATGTTTCAGTTGACGACCATCAATAGTTGATTATATTGAATCATGTGTGTTAGAGTTGGGCTGGAACAAAAGCCTACACACTACCCTGTAGTCAACCCCTGTGGTTTGTGTATGATATCCCCCTGGTTAACTGGGTCACTGGAGTTCTTTACTGATCAAGATCCCTGACCTCTTGGCAATACTGTGGAAGTCAGTGACTAAACTGACTGGACGTTACCGTCACTGTGATCTAGTTCCCATGCTGTGTGCAGTAGCATGGGGACGAGGTTACCGTCAATGTAATCTCGTTTCCCTGCTGTGCCCAGTAGCCCGGGGACGAGGTTACCGTCAATGTAATCTCGTTCCCCTGCTGTGCCCAGTAGCCCGGGGACGAGGTTACCGTCAATGTAAAGGAGTGCAAGGTGTGTCTGAGCTGATGTGTTTGCAGGTGTGACCAGGAGCCACCAGGGGGTGATCAGGTTGCAGTATGTTCTATGACCTACTGTTTTACCTGACTACACCATGGACTGCACCAAAGATGTTCTATTATATTGACAACACAGTCGAGTAACCGTTGTAACAATGGAAATACATGTCCTCAAAGATGGAAGGCAGGCGGGAGAAGGCGAGATCAGGTGGGACCATTCTAGCCAATGAGAAGGCAAATGCAAGTGTGAACGGGAGTGAAGAATCCAAAATACCACGTATGTCCACTTATATCAGTGCATTCTTAACAATCTAACATTACAAAACTTCTATTCAGTTTTGTACCACTCTTTCTGTAGCCACCCAAAATATTTGGACACCTTTATAGCCTCATTAGTACAGGGAGGGTTATGTTGACATACTGTCTCACAAAATGATATTTATTCAAACATTCTTCATTCTTTATACACGTCTCAGTCATCGTGTGCTGAGAGACATTGACTAGAGATTTCAGGTAGTTAATAGATGATGTGTTTATTGTTTCCCTGTTTCCTTATAGAGTGGGCTGGTTTAAATGATGACTTCAACACTACTATGTGAGTTCAGACTTGTGTAAAATGCCTTCCTCTCTTTCCTCATCCATTCATGACTGCTACGGCTACTGTAGCCAATCCCGGTGGTTTGTGTATGACATCCCTGTGGTTAACTGGGTCGAAGTCAAGTTCCCTGACCTCTTAGCATAGCTTTGGTAATCAGCGACTAAACTGACTGGAAGTTACCGTCACTGTAATCTCGTTCCGCAATAACCTGTGAATGATGTTACCATCACCGGGTTAAAGGTTAAAGGGATTGACTTATTGTTTGTCGTCCCTTTAGCTAAAGAGCACCATCTTATTTAATACTGGTTGTTGCATTCAGAAGAGAACAACATTAAATACAGCATCCTCAACTTAAAAAAAATCAATATCACCAGAGGGCACAGACATGATTCAGCAACTGGCGATGAACCAAAACTAAACAGGTTGCTATGCCAGTCCAGTCTTCATGGTCCTCATAAATATGACTCCAAAGAGTAAAGGTTGACAAGTAAAGCAGCAGGTGGAATGGAAATGGGACTAGGTCCGGACCAACACAATACATGTTGCAATTTACCAGCACATTGTAAAAGGGTTGCAATGCTGCATTATTCCTGGCAGTGACCCTTGTTTACACAACATTTGCCTTTTATGGGCTTTGCATGGTATCATCCATAAACCTCTTCCTCCCTCCTCTCTCTCTCTCACTCTCCCTCCCTCTGTTTCTCTCTCTCTCTTCTTTAGGATAGCATGAATACAACTTGAGTTATTGAGGGGAACTTAGAACTTCTTCAGCATTTGATGCTAATCATTTCTTAACTACACTTTCGGTAACTGCAGTCTTTGGGTTTGATATAAAGGGAACATGTATAGTTGGTCAAGAATGTTGCTTTTGTCTCTTCTCGTGAAAAGCCACAAATAGTTGCACAAACTGTTGTTCACTGCTGGAAACCATGATGCAATTTGACCTTCTGAAAATAAGAAAATAAAAAACAAAAACAGAACTGAACTGAACCAAAAAAATCCACTAATATCCTTGTTTTACATCCTTCATACTGATATACAGTTTGATCCACTGTCTCCAGGTGTGATTCCACAGGTAGAGCACGGTACAGCATGACGGTGTTACTTATGCTTCCTGTG
The DNA here is from genome assembly GCF_045791955.1 of Oncorhynchus clarkii lewisi. Taxonomy (NCBI): domain Eukaryota; kingdom Metazoa; phylum Chordata; class Actinopteri; order Salmoniformes; family Salmonidae; genus Oncorhynchus; species Oncorhynchus clarkii. The sequence continues at coordinate 15,006,513 of NC_092148.1, read as the reverse complement.
CCACTGTATTATTGGTTTTAAATATGGAATGAAAGTTTGTTATTTTGCACCTTACTTGTGGAATAATATCCAGTGCTCTAAAATTGGATGAATTGGTATCTCAGGGGAAATTCAAAAGGCTGACTGAGGACCTTTTTACTGAAGAATGTGTTTGTTTTCTATGATTGTGTTTTGCTTTTCATTATTTATGCAAATATTGATATGAATATTGATGTGAATATTGGTATGCGTATTGATGCCTCATCTGTCAAATAAATCTTGACACAAAATTATCAAAATGAAGGTTAAATAAATACAAAATATACACTGAATTAAAAAAATAAACACAACGTGTTGAAAATCCCAGAAATGTTCCATGTGCACAAAACGCTTATTTCTCCAAATGTTGTGAACATATTTGTTTACATCCCTGTTAATGAGCATTTCTCCTTTGTCAAGAAAATCCATTGACCTGGCAGGTGGGGCATATCAAGAAGCTGATTAAAAAGCATGATCATTAGAGGTGCACCTTGTGCTGGGGACAATAAAAGGCTACTTTAAAAATGTGCAGTTTTGTCACACAACACAATGCCACAGATGCTTAACGTTTTGAGGGAGGCTGCAATTGGAATGCTGACTGCAGGAATGTCCACCAGAGCTGTTGCCAGATAATTGAATGTTCATTTATCTACCATAAGCTGCCTCCAGTGTCATTTGATAGAATTTGTCAGTACGTCCAACCGGCCTCACAACCACAGACCACGTGTAACCACGTTTTCTTTGTTGTTACTATGTTCAACATTGTAGAATAATAGTGAAGACAGCACAACTATGAAATAACACATGGAATCATGTAGTCACCAAAAAAGTGTTAAACAAATAAAGATATATTTTATATTTGAGATTCTTCAAATAGCCACCCTTTGCCTTGATGACAGCTTTGCACACTTTTGGCATTCTCTCAACCAGCTTCATGAGGTAGTCACCTGGAATGCATTTCAATTAACAGGTGTGCCTTGTTAAAAGTTACATTGTCAAATTTCTTTCCTTCTTAATGTGTTTGAGCCAGTCAGTTGTGTTGTGACGAGGTAGGGGTGTAAACAGAAGATAGCCCTATTTAGTAAAAGACCAAGTCCATATTATCGCAAGAACAGCTCAAATAAGCAAAGAGAAACGACAGTCCACCATTACCTTAAGACGTGAAGGTCAGTCAATACGGAACATTTCAAGAACTTAGAAAGTATCTTCAAGTGCAGTTGTAAAAACCATCAAGCACTATGATGAAACTGGCTCACATGAGGACCGCCACAGGAATGGAAGAGCCAGAGTTACCTCTGCTGCAGAGGATAAGTTCATTAGAGTTACCAGCCTCAGAAATTGCAGCCCAAATAAATACTTTACAGAGTTCAAGTAACAGACACATCTCAACATCAACTGTTCAGAGGAGACTGTGTGAATCAGGCCTTCATGGTCGATTTGCTGCAAAGAAATCACAACTCAGGGACAACAATAATAAGAAGAGATTGCTTGGGCCAAGGAACACGAGCAATGGACATTAGACCGGTGGAAATTTGTCCTTTGTTCTGTTATGTACCATTTTTTTTATTTTTGGTTCCAACTGCTGTGTCTTTGTGAGACGTGGTGTGGTGAACAGATGATCTTTGTATGTGTATTTTCCATGGTAAAGCATGGAGGAGGAGGTGATATGCTGTGGGGGTTCTTTAATGGTGACACTGTCTGTGATTTATTTAGAATTCAAGGCACACTTAACCTGCATGCCTACCACAGCATTCTGCAGCGATACGCCATCCCATCTTGTTTGGGCTTAGTGGGACTATCATTTATTTTTCAACAGGACAATAAGAGAAGGAGAGTGAAGGAGTGCTGCACACAATCCCCCCACCTCAACCAAATTGAGATGGTTTGGGATGAGTCAGACCGCAGAGTGAAGGAAAAGCAGCCAACTAGACTGTTGGAAAAGCATTCCAGGTGAATCTGGTTGAGAGAATGCCAAGTGTGCAAAGCTGTCATCAAGGCAAATGGTGGCTATTTGAAGAATATCAAATATAAAATACATTTTGATTTGTTTAACACTTTTTTGGTTACTATATGATTACATATGTGTTATTTCATAGTTTTGATGTCTTCACTATTATTCTACAATGTAGAAAATAGTAAAATAAAGAAAAACCCTTGAATGAGTAGGTGTCTAAAACTTATGACCAGTAGTGTATATAAAAAAAATTGCTGCCTTCTTGAATCAGGTAAAAGAGATTTGTTGTCTCAATAGCATCACGTCTATAAATAAGGATCACATTGATTTTAAAAAATATGTATGTGAGATTCTGTTAAATGAAGAGTTAGATGAGGTTGATGGGTGGCTTGTGTGTTTTGCTGAATTGAGTTTTTCCAATCTTTATTGAGCTTTGATAGTGCAAAAAATGAATAAACAAACACTGCAATGGTGACAACCTGTATGAATCAACATATATATGGATACAAATACACACTAATACATTAGCAATTTGTCTCCCTTTAAAAATAGGTAATTAGCCGCTTCCCCTGACTGTTACTGGTCCAACCTCCTATTTGCATTCTGTGAAACCCAATGTCACATGTGATGTACAGTATAACTGTATCTTTGTGTTTCAGAGACAGATGTGTATTCACGCTTCTAATGAATGTAAAATAGATCCAAACTCATGTGAGAGGGAAAGAAAGTAAGAGAAAGAGAGAGAGAGTGTGTGTGTGTGTGTCTGTGTACGTTCAACAAGGACTTTTCAGAAGCGTTACATTGTTAAAGGGCAACTCCACCAATTTTCAACCTCATTTTCATTATCTCCTGAACAATACCAGTGTCTACATACATGAAAACGGCCCATTTCTAAGTTTTGTAGAAAAATATATATAGCTAAAAAGTTCTACCCAATGATATCCTCAAACATTGATTTTCAAACATTGTGAAATTTGAGGAGACGTGAGAGCAAGAAAATGACTCTCCCCCTGGCCAGAAACTGTTTGTAGGTTTTGAAAATCCCTGGTATGATCCTTGGTAAGGCCATCTTAAAACATACCATCTGTTAGTTTAGTAGAACCCCCCCACCCCGCCTGTCACACAGAACCAGTTATATCTTTCGTATTTCTTTCGGTTGAGTTTCAGGAGATTCAATTAGCGCTCATGGCACTTGACAGAAATACATTTGTCGTCGCTGAGTAGCCAAGGCAACAGTCTGTTGTAAATACTTGACAAGAAAAGTTGTGTGTGCAAGCTCAATATAATATTATCTTCCTGGTGCAAAGTCCCTCAGCCTTACAGTAAAAAGGCCACGCATACTGCCCCAGGTTATAAACCTGGTTAAATGTCAGACTGTGGATTAGCAGAAACAATGCCAAGATATACAACGTTGGCTACCATGAGCTTGGCTCTGGTGCCGTTTAAACTATTACTGTATATTATCTTATAGTTATTTTATAACTACTATACTGACCCATCTTCTTCTACATTGTGTGATGAGATATTTATATGTGATGATCATTATAGTCTTATACAACGATAGTATCTACTATACTGATCATGATATCTGATAGCCAGACAAGATATGTCACCCAATGTGCAGCTCTTTCTACATGAAATGGCCACATCAAAATAACAAAAGCAGCTCAGTCGCTTATCTGTGCACCTGCATGATGTCCATACCATAAACAAGGGACATATTATACATTGGTATTACATTCATCTGAGTTAAACAAATGTGCTATCAAAGCTGAGAAAACAGAAATGCATGACATTTAAATACATGACATGACAGTACATAGTACCTGGTTTCCTTTCCCCCTCCATTAGCAGAATGTGTATATGCTGGGATGACACACAAACAGCAGTTAGAGATGGGACTGTACTTTACAGTACAGTAGGTTTTACAATCATGTCACAATAATCAACTTGGTCCATACTTACACCTTCAATCAAATCATTGCCTTAGATTACAGGCATTGGTAGGTTCATTTGTATTTTGTGTGTCTGTAGAAGAGTATGGTAAGCAGGAGCAGAGAGATAGGTTTGTTTTCCCAAAATATTTCCAGATCTGGGCACTAGATAAATGGAGATTAATTTACTATTTGATAGTAGTAGTACACAGCGCAGAAATAGATTTAGACCAAAGGTCATCAAGTTCTCTTTCCTGGGCCTCCTGAGAGGCGCAGTGGTTCCATGGAACTGCATCGCAGTGCTAGCTGTGCCACTAGAGATTCTGGGTTCGAGTCCAGGCTCTGTCGCAGATGGCTGCGACCGGGAGTGTCAGGGTATGCGTGAAGGGCTGTGGGAAGTCAGGAGCAGGAGAGCAGATAGTTGGTAGTAACACGGAGCCATTTATTTGGCGAACCTAAAGCACACGGCACAAACGAACGCGAAATACAAAATACGGGTTAAACATAACCCAGCGCAACCAGCCTAAACTGAGCATACATTAACACAGATAAACAATACCACACAAAGACATGGAGGAAACAGAGGGTTAAACACACAACACATAATGAGGGAAATGAGAACCAGGTGTGTGGAAAAACGAGACAAAACAAAATGGAAAATGAAAAATGGATCGGCGATGGCTAGAAGACCGTCGACGTCGACCGCCGAACACCACCCGAACAAGGAGAGGCATCGACTTCGATAGAAGTCGTGACAGTACCCCCCCCCCCCCTCCCCCAATGCGTGGCTCCAGCAGCACGTTGACACCGGCATCGGGGACGACCCGGAGGACGAGGCGCAGGGCGATCCGGGTGGAGACGGTGGAACTCTCGTAGCAGAGAAGGATCCAACACGTCCTCCACCGGAACTCAGCATCTCTCCTCTGGACCATACCCCTCCCAGTCCACGAGGTACTGTAGGCCCCACGCCCGACGTCTCGAATTCAGTACGGAATGAACGGAGTACGCCGGGGCCCCCTCGATGTCCAGAGGGGGCGGAGGAACCTCCCGCACCTCAGACTCCTGGAGCGAGACACTCCGGCCTGAGGAGGGACACATGGAACGAGGGGTTAATGTGGTAATCGGGTGGAAGCTGTAACCTATAACATACCTCGTTGACTCTCCTCAGGACTTTAAATGGCCCCACAAACCACAGACCCAGCTTCCGGTAGGGCAGGTGGAGGGGCAGGTGGAGGGTCGAGAGCCAGACCCGGTCCCCCGGTGCGAACACTGGGGTCTCACTGCGGTGACGGTCTGCGCCCACTTTCTGGCGCAGCACGGCGGACAAGGTGGACATGGGCGGCGTCCCATGTTTCCTCCGCACGCCGGAACCCGTCGTCCACCGCAGGAGCCTCGGTCTGACTCTGATGCCAAGAAGCCAGAACCGGCTGATACCCCAATACACACTGAAAGGGGGTGAGGTTAGTGGAGGAGTGGCAGAGCGAGTTCTGGGCCATCCCTGCCCAGGGAATGAATGCTGCCTACTCCCCCGGCCGGTCCTGGCAGTAGGACCTCAGAAACCAACCCACATCCTGGTTTACTCTCTTCACCTGCCCGTTACTCTCGGGGTGAAAACCTGAGTTAAGGCTGACCGAGACCCCCAGACGTCCAATGAACGCCTTCCAGACCCTTGAAGTGAACTGGGGACCTCGATCAGACACTATAGCCTCAGGCACCCCGTAGTGCCGGAAGACGTGCGTAAACAAGGCCTCCGCAGTCTGTAGGGCCTTAGGGAGATCGGGCAGAGGGAGGAGACGGCAGGACAACGACCAGGATCGTGGTGTTTCCCTGTGATGGGGGAAGATCGGTCAGGAAATCGATCGACTAGTGTGACCATGGCCGCTGTGGAATGGGTAAGGGGTGTAACTTACCTCTGGGTATGTGCCTAGGAGCCTTACACTGGGCACACCGAGCAGGAGGAAACATAAACCCTCACGTCCTTAGCCAAAGTGGGCCACCAGTACTCCGCTCAGACAGCGCACTGTCCGACCGATGTGTGGGCCCAATAGATCAGCCGGTCACGGACAGCAGACGGAACGTACAGACGCCCAGCGGGACAATCGAGGGGAGCGGGCTCTGTACGCAACGCCTGCTCAATGTTCGCGTCCAGCTCCCACACTACCGGCGTCACCAGGCAGGAGGCCGAAAGTATGGGAGTGGGATCCATGGGCCGCTCCTCTGTGTCATACAGCCGGGACAGTGCGTCTGCCTTCACGTTCTGGAAACCTGGTCTGTAAGAAAGGGTGAAAACAAAACGGGTGAAAAACATGGCCCTCCTTGCCTGGCGCGGGTTCAGTCTCCTCGCCGCCCGGATGTACTCCAGATTGCAGTGGTCAGTCCAGATGAGAGAGCACAGCTCCTATCCCAACCTCGGACGCATCCACCTCCACTATGAATGCTAAAGAGGGATCCGGATGAGTCAGCACGGGAGCCGAGGTAAACAAAGCCCTCAGGCGACTAAAAGTCCTGTCCGCCTCAGCTGTCCACTGCAAGAACACCGGGCCCCCCTTCAGCAGTGAGGTAATGGGAGCCGCTACCTGACCAAAACCTTGGATAAACCTCCGGTAGTAGTTGGCAAACCCTAAGAACCGCTGCACCTCCTTTACTGTGGTGGGAGTCGGCCAATTACTCACGGCTGCAATGCGGTCACTCTCCATCTCCACCGCATTGCGTCCAACAACAACATTGACGAATACTCTGATTCGATGAGCGAGTGCATCGGCGATGTCGTACCCACAGCAACGATTAAAACATTCCCAAACCAGAAACTGCGGATTGATGGCAGCATTCGCGCGAAACTGAAAGCGCAAACCACTGCTTTTAACCAGGGCAAGATCACCGGAAACATGACCGAATACAAACAGTGTAGCTATTCCCTCCGCAAGGCAATCAAACAAGCTAAGCGTCAGTATATAGGCAAAGTAGAGTTGCAATTCAACGGCTCAGACACAAGAGGTATGTGACAGGGTCTACAGTCAATCACGGATTACAAAAAGAAAACGAGCCCCGTCGCGGACCAGGATGTCTTGCTCCCAGACAGACTAAATAACTTCTTTGCTCGCTTTGAGGACAATACAGTGCCACTGACACGGCCCGCTACCAAACCTGCAGACTCTCCTACACTGCAGCCAACGTGAGTAAAACATTTAAACGTGTTAACCCTCGCAAGGCTGCAGGCCCAGACAGCATCCCCAGCCGCGTTCTCAGAGCATGCGCAGACCAGCTGGCTGGTGTGTTTACGGACATATTCAATCAATCCTCATCCCAGTCTGCTGTTCCCACATGCTTCAAGAGGGCCACCATTGTTCCTGTTCCAAAGAAAGCTAACGTAACTGAGCTAAACCACTCACTTCCGTCATCATGAAGTGCTTTGAGAGGCTAGTCAAGGACCATATAAACTCCACCCTACCTGACACCCTAGACCCACTCCAATTTGCTTACCGCCCCAATAGGTCCACAGACAACGCAATCGCAACCACACTGCACACTGCCCTAGCCCATCTGGACAAGAGGAATACCTATGTGAGAATGCTGTTCATCGACTACAGCTTAGCATTTAACCCCATAGTACCCTCCAAACTCATCATCAAGCTCCAGTAGTTTCAGCCACAGGTCAAAGAGACACAGATACAGATACAGTAAATCAAACGGGTCAGGGGGACATCCCACAAACCTTATATTTTTCCCCTTTCTTGCTGTTTATGGTTGTGGTTTCCCCTCAGTGGGTTGTGACTAGTAATTGACCATATAGCACATTGGAGTGACATTTAGAACTACTCCTTCAGATACTATTGAACATGTGGTGTTGTCCAACGTACATGTACTGCATATTAATCTGTTATACACTCCTTCTAATAAGAACTTAGCAACAACCAAATAAGACTTAATTTGTTTACTTACAGTATCTGAAATAACTGGCAACTCTTTGGGGCAGCAGGTAGCCTAGTGGTCAGAGTGTTGGGCCAGTAACTGAAAGGTTGCTGGATTGAATTCCAGAGCTGACAAGGTAAAACAATCTGTTTTTCTACCCCTGAACAAGGCACTTAACCCACTGTTCCCTGGTAGGGTGTCACTGTAAACTCAGCAAAAAAAGAAACGTCCTCCCACTGTCTCAACTTAATTTATTTTCAGCAAACTTAACATGTGTAAATATTTGAATGAACATAACAAGACTCAACAACTGAGACATAAACTGAACAAGTTCCACAGACATGTGACTAACAGAAATTGAATAATTGGTCCTGAACAAAGGGGGGGTCAAAATCAAAGGTAAGTCAGTATCTGGTGTGGCCACCATCTGCATTAAGTACTGCAGTGCATATCCTCCTCATGGACTGCGCCAGATTTGCCAGTTCCTGCTGTGAGATGTTACCCCACTCTTCCACCAAGGCACCTGCAAGTTCCCATACATTTCTGGGGGGAATGGCCCTAGCCCTCACCCTCCAATCCAACAGGTCCCAGACATGCTCAATGGGATTGAGATCCGGGCTCATCGCTGGCCATGGCAGAACACTGCCATTCCTGTATTGCAGGAAATCACGCACCGAACGAGCAGTATGGCTGGTGGCATTGTCGTTCTCGAGGGTCATGTCAGGATGAGCCTGCAGGAAGGGTACCATGTGAGGGAGGGATTGCCTGCAATGACATCAAGCTCAGTTCGATGATGCTGTGACACACCGCCCCAGACCATGACGGACCCTCCACCTCCAAATCGATCCCGCTCCAGAGTACAGGCCTCTGTGTAACGCTCATTGCTTTGACGATAAATGCGAATCCGACCATCACCCCTGGTGAGACACAACCACGACTCATCAGTGAAGAGCACTTTTTGCCAGTCCTGTCTGGTCCAGCAATGGTGGGTTTGTGCCCATATGCAACGTTGTTACCGGTGATGTCTGGTGAGGCCTACAGGCCTACAAGCCCTCAGTCCAGCCTCTCTCAGCCTATTGCGGACAGACTGAGCAATGATGGAGGGATTGTGCGTTGCTGGTGTAACTTGGGCAGTTGTTGTTGTCATCCTGTACCTGTCCCGCAGGTGTGATGTTCGGATGTACCGATCCTGTGCAAGTGATGTTACACGTGCTCTGCCACTGCGAGGACGATCAGCTGTCCATCCTGTCTCCCTGTAGCGCTGTCTTAGGCGTCTCACAGTACGGACATTGCAATTTATTGCCCTGACCACATCTGCAGTCCTCATGCCTTCTTGCAGCATGCCTAAGGCATGTTCACACAGATGAGCAGGGACCCTGGGAAGCTTTCCTTTGGTGTTTTTCAGAGTCAGTTGAAAGGCCTCTTTAGTATCCTAAGTTTTCACAACTGTGACAATAGCTGTTAGTGTCTTAACGACCGTTCCACAGGTGCATGTTCATTAATTGCTTATGGATTGTTGAACAAGCATGGGAAGCCCTTTATAATGAAGATCTGTGAAGATATTTGGATTTTTACAAATTATCTTTGAAAGACAGGGTCCTGAAAAGGGGACGTTTCTTTTTTTGCTGAGTTTAAATAAGAATGTGTTCTTAAAACCTCTTAAAGAGGCTGCGAATTTTCTCAGCTTTTTGTTAAAAATCGCGCAAAATTTCATGGAGAATATGGACCATGATTTCAAGACTCGCTGCTATTGAATACAGATCGCCCCGTGATCGCCCCGTGATCAATTTGATCGATTATTAACGTTTACTAATACCTAAAGTTGGATTACAAAAGTAGTTTGAAGTGTTTTGTCAAAGTTTATAGGCAACTTTTTTAATTTTAAAAAATGACGTTGCGTTTTGGAACGGTGCTTTTTCATGGATCAGACGGGCTTCATAAATGGACATTTTGGGTATACATGGACGGATTTAATCGAAAAAAAAGACCCAATTGTGATGTTTATGGGACATATAGGAGTGCCAACAAAGAAGCTCGTCAAAGGTAATGAATGTTTTATATTTTATTTCTGCGTTTTGTGTAGCGCTGGCTACGCTAATTATTTTCTTTACGTCCCCTTTGGGTATTTCGGGGGTTGCATGCTATCAGATAATAGCTTCTCATGCTTTCGCCGAAAAGCATTTTAAAAATCTGACATGTTGGCTAGATTCACAACGAGTGTAGCTTTAATTGAGTACCCTGCATGTGTGTTTTAATGAAAGTTTGAGTTGTATCGAGTACTATTAGTTGTCACTATGAAATTTCCGCTGATGTTGATCACTGTACAGGGACAGCAGCCATAAAAGGCTGACTTGCCTAGTCAAAGAAAGGTAAACATTTTTAAAAGTTTGATCAACACGCATAGCTATTGAAAAGCTAACCCAATAAATTGAACTCATAGACATAGATATTGCTGCCTTTTTGGTAAAAGAGATGTGTCATCTCAACGGCATCACGTCTATGAATAAAGGATTAAATGGATAAAAAATATTTATTTGAGATTCTGTTAAATGAAGAGTTACATGAGATTGATGAGACAGTGTTATATCAGTACATCTGGTGTGTTTTGCAGGCCCTGAATGGAGAAAGCACTAAAACTGAATTATATTTGCATAATTCCGTTTTTCCAATCGATTCAATGAGCTTTGATAGTGCAATAATAAATAAACAAACAAACACTCCGCTATGGTGACAACCTGTATAATGAGTCTCAACATAGATATGGACAAAAATGCAAACACTAACTACATTAGCATGTTGTCTCCCTTTCAAAATCGTTAATATGCTCTTTCCCCTGAATCTGTCACACATCCAACCTTTTAGTTGCATTCTGTAATACTCAATGTCAAACGTGATATATCGTATAACTGCATCTTTGTGCTTCAGAGGCAGATGTGTATTCACTTTACTAATGTATGTAAAACATATCCAAACTCATGCGAGAGAGAAAGAAGTAATAGAGAAAGAGTGGACATGTGCCCGTGTATATTCAACGAGGAAGTTCCACTGTTAAAGGGCAATTCCCAGTTGTGGAAAAAGTACTCATTTGTCATACTTGAGTAAAAGTAAAGATAGAAAATGACTCAAGTACCAGTACGGTACTACTTGGGTAAAAGTCTAGAAGTATTTGGTTGTAAATATACATAAGTATCAAAAGCAAAAGTATAGTATTCCTTATATTAAACAAATCAGACGGCACAATTGTCTTGTTTTTTAAATTGATGGACAGTCAGGTGCACACTTCAACACTCAGACACCATTTACAAATAATGCGTTTGTGTTTAGTGAGTCCGCCAGATCAGAGGCAGTAGGGATGACCAGGGATGTTCTCTTGATATGTGTGTGAATTGGAGCATTTTCCTGTCCTGCTAAGCATTCAAAATGTAACGAGTACTTTTGGGTGTCAGGGGAAATATATGGAGTAAAAAGTACATCATTTTCTTTAGGAGTGTATTGAAGAAAAAATAAAAGTTGTCAAAAATATGAATACTAAAGTACAGATACTCAAAAAACGACTTAAGTAGTACTTTAAAGTACTTTTACATAAGTACTTAACACAACTGTCAATTCTAACACTTTTCACATA
>NC_092148.1:14876128-14994973 GCF_045791955.1 Oncorhynchus clarkii lewisi | reverse complement strand
TGCGTACACACTAGTGATGTGGGGATGCCTTGTGAGGATGCCTTGTGAGGATCAGGCGACAATTGGCTAATCTGCCTTAGCCTTCCATTCTGCTAGCTAACATTTAATCGCTGGAAAATAAATGGGACGAACTGAAAGTACGTACAGTGGGGGAAAAAAGTATTTAGTCAGCCACCAATTGTGCAAGTTCTCCCACTTAAAAATATGAGAGAGCCCTGTAATTTTCATCATAGGTACACTTCAACTATGACAGACAAAATTAGAAAAAAAATCCAGAAAATCATATTGTAGGATTTTTAATGAATTTATTTGCAGATTATGGTGGAAAATAAGTATTTGGTCAATAACAAACGTTTATCTCAATACTTTGTTATATACCCTTTGTTGGCAATGACAGAGGTCAAACGTTTTCTGTAAGCCTTCACAAGATTTTCACACACTGTTGCTGGTATTCTGGCCCATTCCTCCATGCAGATCTCCTCTAGAGCAGTGATGTTTTGGGGCTGTTGCTGGGCAACACAGACTTTCAACTCCCTCCAAAGATGTTCTATGGGGTTGAGATCTGGAGACTGGCTAGGCCACTCCAAGACCTTGAAATGCTTCTTACGAAGCCACTCCTTTGTTGCCCGGGCGGTGTGTTTGGGATCATTGTCATGCTGAAAGACCCAGCCACGTTTCATCTTCAATGCCCTTGCTGGTGGAAGGAGGTTTTCACTCAAAATCTCACGATACATGGCCCCATTCATTCTTTCCTTTACACGGATCAGTCGTCCTGGTCCCTTTGCAGAAAAACAGCCCCAAAGCATGATGTTTCCACCCCCATGCTTCACAGTAGGTATGATGTTCTTTGGATGCAACTTAGCATTCTTTGTCCTCCAAACACGACAAGTTGAGTTTTTACCAAAAAGTTATATTTTAGTTTCATCTGACCATATGACATTCTCCCAATCTTCTTCTGGATCATCCAAATGCTCTCTAGCAAACTTCAGACGGGCCTGGGCATGTACTGGCTTAAGCAGGGGGACACGTCAGGATTTGCGTCCCTGGCAGCAGTATGTTACTGATGGTAGGCTTTGTTACTTTGGTCCCAGCTCTCTGCAGGTCATTCACTAGGTCCCCCCGTGTGGTTCTGGGATTTTTGCTCACCGTTCTTGTGATCATTTTGACCCCACGGGGTGAGATCTTGCGTGGAGCTCCAGATCGAGGGAGATTATCAGTGGTCTTGTATGTCTTCCATTTCCTAATAATTGCTCCCACAGTTGACTTCTTCAAACCAAGCTGCTTACCTATTGCAGATTCAGTCTTCCCAGCCTGGTGCAGGTCTAAAATTTTGTTTCTGGTGTCCTTTGACAACTCTTTGGTCTTAGCCATAGTGGAGTTAGGAGTGTGACTGTTTGAGGTTGTGGACAGGTGTCTTTTATACTGATAACAAGTTCAAACAGGTGCCATTAATACAGGTAACGAGTGGAGGACAGAGGAGCCTCTTAAAGAAGAAGTTACAGGTCTGTGAGAGCCAGAAATCTTGCTTGTTTGTAGGTGACCAAATACTTATTTTCCACCATAATTTGTAAATAAATTCATTAAAAATCCTACAATGTGATTTTTTTTTCCATTTTGTCTGTCATAGTTGAAGTGTACCTATGATGAAAATTACAGGCCTCTCTCGTCTTTTTAAATGGGAGAACTTGCACAATTGGTGGCTGACTAAATACTTATTTGCCCCACTGTATATCCTACCAACGGGACATTAAAAACTGTAATATCATATGTTTCACTGAGTCATGGCTGAACGATGACATTAAGAACAAAGAGCTGGCGTGTTTACACTCTATTGGCAAGACAGAATAGCAGCCTCTGGTGAGACACGGGGCGGGGGCCTATGCATATTTGTAAACAATAGCTGGTGCACAATATCTAAGGAAGTCTCAGGGTTTTGCCTGCCTGAGCTAGAGTCTCTCATGATAAGCTGTAGACCACACCATCTACCTAGATTGTTTTCATCTGTATTTTTCATAGTTGTCTACATACCATCACAGACTGAGGTTGGCACTAAAAACGCACTCAAGTAGCTCTATTCCACCATAAGCAAACAGGGAAATGCTCATCCAGAGCATTAAAGTTGCGGACGGCGACTTTAATACAGGGGAACTATATCAGTTTTACCTCATTTCTATCAGAGTGTTAAATGTGCAACCATATTCCAGCACTTACTGATAAAGCCAGTGACTGATGTGGTGTACTCCTCAATGCCATCGGAAGAATCCCGGAACATATTCCAGTCTGTGCTAGCAAAACAGTCCTGTAGTTTAGCATCTGCTTCATCTGACCACTTTTTTATAGATCGAGTCCACATCAACAACAAACTAGAATGGCCAAACACACCAAGACAGTCATCAAGAGGGCACGACAAACACATTCCCCCTCAGGAGACTGAAAAGATTTGGCGTGGGTCCTCAGATCCTCAAAAGGTTTTACAGCTCCCCATCGAGAGCATCCTGACGGGTTGCATCACTGCCTGGTATTGCAACTATTTGGCCTCCGACCACAAGAAACTGCAGAGGGTAGTGCGTATGACCAAGTACATCATTGGGGCCAAGCTTCCTGCCATCCAGGACCTCTATACCAGGCAGTGTCAGAGGAAGGCCCTAAAAATTGTCAAAGACTCCAGCCACCCTAGTCATAGACTGTTCTCTCTGCTACCACACAGCAAGCGGTACCAGAGCGCCAAGTCTAAGTCCAAGAGGCTTCTAAACAGCTTCTACCCCCAAGCCATAAGATTCCTGAACAGCTAATCAAATGGCTACCCAGACTATTTGCACTGCCTCCCCCCCATGCTGCTGCTATTCTCTGTTATTATCTATGCATAGCCACTTTAATAACTCTATCTTCATGTACATAATTACCTCACATTGACTCTGTACCAGTACCCCATGTATACAGCCAAGCAATTGTTATCTACTGCTGCTCTTTAGCGATTTGTAATTCCTGTCTCTTACTTTTTTAGAGATTTTATTAAAACCACATTGTTGGTTAAGGGCTTGTAAGTAAGCATTTCACTGTAAGGTCTACTACACCTGTTGTGTTCGGCGCATGTGACAAATTCAATTGGATTTGATTTGATTAGTTTGGTGCTAGGGATAATGAATATGAGGTTGAAAAGTGGTGTAATTGCCCTTCAAAAGAGAGATGTGCTTTAATTAAAATATTCAATGAGGAAATTCCCGAAATATTACACTGCTAAAAGAGAGAAGTGATTTCATATTATACGTGGAGGTCATTCTTTACAGTTAATTATTGCAATTAAGTATCTGTTACTGAAAGATTCTTTAGTTTAAATCATTTAAACCCCAAATAGTTTGTCTCAGTTGTACTTTTTCTGTACTACACAGCAATTTGAAAGCAGAACCCCATGTGCTTATTCCCTTCCAATCCAAGACAGAAATGTTAGCCATGTTACAGCAAATATAATTTATTGGCATCAAAATGTAAATTCTTCCATAAAAGTGCAATTATTTCAAAACAAATAGTTGTATTGTAAACAGACGAGTCTACAATTCATTATGACAATAATCATGTGCAGTATGTACAGTAGCAGTATACAGGTCAGAATGATAAAACTTCAATGACAAGTCCACATTGACATCATAGGAACCAATGGATTCATATGAGTACAAAGGAATTACTAAGTGTATTGAGAGTGTTGACCGAGAGGGCCTTTGATGTTGGAGTATAGCATTACCCACGCTGTGCCTTCCCCTGTGTTCTTACATAACTCTATGATTGGTTTGGAAGTAGATAAACTGGAATGTTTGGTTTGGGAGTAGATATGGCACTAAATCATGTACAGTACATTTGACATTAAATAAACAATTCTTAAGCATACAGACACTTCTGTTTTTGCTGCAAAATACATAATGACTCAAATATAGGTGGATTCACAAATAACAAAAATGCTTGGAACCACAATAAACCATAAAGATTAATAAATGTATCTTACTGTAAATCAAGCCTGCTTTCTCACACATTGTACATTCATTTAATAATTTAAACATACAAATATAGTAGGTAGTTGTTGTGTAATTGTTAGATGATTTGTTAATATTGCTGCACGGTCGGAACTAGCAGTACAAGTATCTTACTGTAAATCAAGCCTACTTTCTCATATTGTACATTAGTTGAATCATTTAAAATATAGTAATGTGTTATTGAAATAGGTTTGAGGTACAAGCATCACTGTAGAAAATGTCCCAAATAATAAATACGGCTTTATTATTAAAGCTAAATGGGTAGTGTGGTGTTTAAAAACTTCCCATGCATGGTTGGGACTACAGTATGTTGTCCTCAAGCCAAAATACAGGTCGTTTTATGATAGATGTGTGTGGTACTGCACCTTGTCACCGACATAACCATTGTTGGTTTCGTTCATGTCAACTTTTAATAAGAAAAATATTATATTTTATTCCCCATCTTGTTATTGGTGTTTTAATAATCAAATAGCCATAGGGAAATTATTGATCCAAATAATTATTGAATACACACACTGTACACCCAGACAAACAAATCAACAGTGAGAGAGCCATCTATTGCTAATAAACAAAGCAAACAGTATTTATCATGTACACATACTGCACACAGGGCTATTTCATTTCCTTGTTGTGATATCTAACAGTACATAAGGTATCATGTACACCATACATGCAAATGACCAGGGATAAGGTACCCATGTCACCCTGAGAAATGGTGTTCCTCTGTGTTGCTGTTCTAATAAATCATGGGATGCATGCTAATGATTTTCACTATTTGTCATATAGTACAGTTACTTCAACACTACTGTATGTATGAGAACTGAAAAGAGCAGTTAGAGAGACTATATTTAATGGCACATTGTGTATGTAGCTGTATTATTTGTGTATATCAATATATTCACTATCCATCACGATCTGATGAGCTATTACGACATTATCATTACTCTTGGTTGAGTATGCATTTTAAAACAGATTAACACCCAATGTAATGATAATAGCTAAGGGGTCAACTGACACTTTTGTTTGTCCAGGGATCTGTAAGGCCTGATAAGGGATACATTATTAGAAAAAGTTTGGTTGGCACATTGACAGAGAAGGTTGTGGGGCTTCACTGACCATGTCTGAACAGGCCTAGTCACCCTGACTGACCCCAACTGGTCCAGATGATTGACAGGGAGGGGTGGTCAGTTCCTTCGGACGTCTGAGAAACGGTGGATGCAGCATCAGGGGCAGGCTTATGGGCAGGTTTTTTCACCTGGGTGTACTGGGATTGGTGGGCCTGGTAGGTGGGTTAGGTTGGCTGACCGGGCCTGTTGTTGACTCTGACCTGAGCGTACTCTGTGGAGGAAATACCCAGGTTCCCCAGCTGAACTGACCCACCATCCCTCTTCTGGAATTGCGTGATGTCTGCATAGTTCAGCTCCTATGAGGAGAGAGGAGAGACATGTCTTAGTTCAGTCCTGACCATGACCTGACAAGGACAAACTCAGGGCCCTTTTTATACTGCATCACATCTAGAGCTATAAGCACCAGAGCAGTGGATAATTACAAACACAGAGTTAGTTCAGTCAACTTTTTTTGGTTATTTCTCGTACAACTTCTTGAGGGCAGGGAACTTGTTACATCCCCTAAAACTGTGTGGTCGTTACTAGCCTTGTATGCCAGGAGTGAAGGTGTGTCGCACAGCTAGTGAACCAGTTACCAGACTAGGCCATTATGAGCAGGTTGTCATGTTTCTATTATTATCTTGAAAGAGGTCAGTGTTGTTGATTACGAAGATAGTTCCTCATGTCTTTTATATTTCTTTCGGTTGAGTTTTAGAAGAGATTAAATTGCAGCCAAATGGACACATTAGGGCTCATGGCACTTGACAGAAACACATTTGTCGTCGCTGAGTAGCCAAGGCAATAGTCTGTTGTAAATACTTGACAAGAAAAGTTGTGTGTGCAAGCTCAATATAATATTCTCTTCCTGGAGCAAAGTCCCTCAGCCTTACAGTAAAAAGGCAATGCATACTACCCCTGCCTGAAAGTGTGATTATCTCTATGATGTGCGGATATATACACGTGGTTAAATGTCAGACTGTGGCTTAGCAGGAACAATGCCAGGAGATATACTGTAGCTGACCAGGAGCTTGGCTCTGGTGCCATTTAAGCTATTACTGTATATTATCTTATAGTTATTTTATAACTATTATACTGACCCATCTTCTTCTACATTGTGTGATGAGATATTTATATGTGATGATCATTATAGTCTTATACAACGATAGAATCTACTATTCTGATCATGATATCTGATAGCCAGACAAGATATGATATCGTACATGTCGCCCAGAGTGCAGCTCTTTTTACACAAAATGGCAGTATCAAAGGAACAAAAGCAGGTCAGTTAATTATCTGTGCACCTGAATGATGTCAATACTGTAAATAAAGGAAATAAACTCAGAAAAAAAAGGAACATCCTCTCACTGTCAACTGCGTTTATTTTCCACAGACATGTGACTAACAGAAATTGAATAATTGGTCCTGAACAAAGGGGGGGTCAAAATCAAAAGTCAGTCAGTATCAGGTGTGGCCACCAGCTGCATTAACTACTGCAGTGCATCTCCTCCTCAATGCCAGTTCTTGCTGTGAGATGTTACCTCACTCTTCCACCAGATCACCTGCAAGTTCCCGGACATTTCTGGGGAATGGCCCTAGCCCTCACCCTCCGATCTAACAGATCCCAGACATGCCTAATGGGATTGAGATCCGGGCTCTTCGCTGGCCATGGCCTTGCAGGGAATCATGCACAGAACGAGCAGTATGGCTGGGGGCATTCTCATGCTGGAGGGCCATGTCAGGATGAGCCTGCAGGAAGGGTACCACATGAGGGAGGAGGATGTCTTCCCTGTAACGGACAGTGTTGAGATAGCCTGCAATGACAAGAAGCTCAGTCCGATGATGCTGTGACACACTGCACTAGACCATGACGGACCCTCCACCTCCAAATCGATCCCGCTCCAGAGTACAGGCCTCGGTGTAACGCTCATTACATCGAAGATAAACGCGAATCCGACCATCACCCCTGGTGAGACAAAACCGTGACTCGTCAGTGAAGAGCAGTTTTTGCCAGTCCTGTCTGGTCCAGCGACAGTGGGTTTGTGGCCATAGACGACGTTGTTTCCAGTGATGTCTGGTGAGGACATGCCTTACAACAGGCCTACAAGCCCTCAGTCTAGCCTCTCTCAGCCAATTGCAGACAGTCTGAGCACTGATGGAGGGATTGTGCGTTCCTGGTGTAACTCAGGCAGTTGTTGCCATCCTGTACCTGTCCCGCAGGTGTGATGTTCGGATGTACCAATCCTGTGTAGGTGTTGTTACACGTGGTCTGCCACTGCGAGGACGATCAGCTGTCCATCCTGTCTCCCTGTAGCGCTGTCTTAGGCGTCTCACAGTACAGACATTGAAATGTATTGCCCTGGCCACATCTGCAGTCCTCATGCCTCCTTGCAGCATGCCTAAGGCATGTTCACGCAGATGAGCAGGGACCCTGGGCATCTTTCTTTTTGTGTTTTTCAGAGTCAGTTGAAAGGCCTCTTTAGTGTCCTAAGTTTTCATAACTGTGACCTTAATTGCCTACTGTCTGTACGCTGTTAGTGTCTTAACGAGTGTTCCACAGGTGCATAATTGATTATGGTTCGTTGAACAAGCATGGGAAACCGTGTTTAAACCCTTTACAATGAAGATATGTGAAGTTATTTGGATTTTCACAAATGTTTTTATCACAAAAGAGTTTCTTATACATTGGCATGACATTCATGTGAGTTAAACAAATACCCTATCAAAGCTATGAAAACAGAAAACAATGACAGTTAAATGCATGACATGACAGGGCACAGTACCTGGTTTCCTCCTTTCCCCCCTCCATTAGTAGAGCTTTCACCTGCTGGGATGACACACAAATAGCACTTAGAAATGGGATTGCACTTTACAGTAGAGTAGGTTTCACAATCATGAAGCACTAATCAACATTGACTGCTAATACTCACACCTTCAATCAAAGCATTGCCTTAGATTACAGGCATGATGGTTAGTTTGTTTTTTTTTGTGTCTGTAGAAGATTATGATAATCAGGAGCAGAGAGATAGGTTTCTTTTCCCAAACAGGAAGGAGGAAGTTAAGTAGGGAACTAGAGAGATGGAGATCAGTTGACTATTAGACAGTAGTATTAGACAAAGTAGAAATATATGTAGACCAAAAGTTCCTCGAGTTGCCTTTTCTGGAAACAGAAATGTTTGATTCATTTACAAAATGGATGCCTGTGTTAGCATAGCAAGCATAGCAAGCACACACACACAACTTATGCTTACTGTTGCCAACTGTCCTTCCACCAGAAGTTATTTTCTTGAAGTAGCTAATTGAAAATAAGTAGCAGTCAGTATCTTTGGGAAATTACTATTGTTATGTTCAGGTACACGTGTAATTTAGATAATGCAAATGAATGACATTGAACCACCAACAAATGATTTGTTCATAACCTTGACAACTCCAGCCCTGACATCCAACTACAGGAAGGATTAATAATATCCTGTTATGAGAATATGACTTTCACCTTTACTGTAAATCATACTCCACCTCTCTTCTATTCACAGGCCGGAGCAATTCTTAGGTTGTTATCAGTCTATAGTTACCTTTTAGAAATTGTCAAATGCTTTCCTGAAATTGACCCTTCACAGCTCCAATGCCACATTGTTTACGTCTATTTATTTTGAACCCCTCTCATATTACATTATAACCAACTACTCCTCAATTCATATCTGATTACAGACATGTGTGTTTGCTTACATGAAAAGCCATTCCTTGCAAGAAAATCCCTGAGCCAATGTATGATAAGACCAAGCCTCTACAAGCCCTGTAATATAATAAACGGTTTCGAGAGAAGTGGTCACAACCAAGGAAGTTGACAAATGAAAACTCAACTAAATAGGGAAATCTCTCTTCTGGTCCTCCAACCTTGGCACTACGTTCCAAGAGTTAAAGTCTGAGTGCAATCTGCCAGTCTCATCATGAGCAAACACCTGTTATACTTTCAGCCATGGGTCAGTGAGACACACATTAAGCAAACCTAAAGGGTCAAGGTTCAGCTAACTAGTTGGCTGTCTGACTAACTATTTAAAGCATAGAGCTTAAAAGCTAAACCAATATGAAACACCATACAGAGCAAGGATATGTGGGACAAAAAAATTGCTTAGAATAAAATGTAGCTGTTACTTACCCCTTTTTCATAGCTACCACCACACATATCACTGTCACTGCAACCACAGCTACTGCACCCAAACTACCACCAACGATGGCACCAACATTCGGTCCACCTTGTGTTGATCCCTTCACTGCAAAGAACAGGGACAGAACCATACAGCGATGAGATTGAGCATATACAGTACACTTTGAATAAGCCATGTTGCCATCTCATCGGGTGAGGAGATCATTTCAAAGCAGCAAACTACATTAAGTTTAAAATCACATTTCTTCACCTTCCAGATTAGGTTGGTGAGTTCACATCTACTGTACATTTAGTACTTAATAAATGCATAATTGTATCAAAGTGTTTTGATACAAAATGTTGCCTTTATGTCTAAACTCAAGGAAATCTTGCACAATTGGTAGCTGACTAAATACTTTTTTGCCCCACTGTATAGGTTGTGTCATACTCACAACTAACAGTGAGATTGTAAGATGCATTCTCATTGCTGACAAGGTTGGCGAGATGACACAGGAATATCCCAGAATCTGTTAAATTCAAAGGACTGATAGAAACTGTCTTATTATCCTCAGAGAAGATGATTCTTTCACTAGGAGACAGAGGCTGACCATCCTTCATCCAGTCTCTGTTGCTGATGGAGCCAGAAGCATCACAGGTCAAGGTGACAGAACCCCCTTCGATGATTGGAGGGTTTGGTGAAATTGTGAGTTTAGCACTAGATATTCTTTCTGTGAAAAGGAGTACAGAAATGGTTACTTGAATGAGAAAGGCTACAATAATGTAGTTTATACATTACCCTTGTTTTACTAATAGTGAACAACTCTACAAAAAGCCTGTTTTAGTCTTACATACTGTACATACAGTACCAGTCAAAAGTTTGGCCACATCCACTCATTTAAAGATTTTTCATTATTTTGACTATTTTCTACGTTGCAAAAAGTTGAGAAATCAAAACTATGAAATAACCCATATGGAATTCACGTAGTAACCACAAAAGTGTACTTTAAGACATTTAAGTCAGTAAATGAGGAACATTTCAAGAACTTTGAAAGTTTCTTCAAGTGCAGTTGCAAAAACCATCAAGTGCTTTGAGGAAACTGGCTCTCATGAGGACCGCCACAAGAAAGGAAGGCCCAGAGTTACCTCTGCTGCAGAGGATAAGTTCATTAGAGTTAACTGCACCTCAGATTGCAGCCAAAATAAATGCTTCAGAGTTCAAGTAACAGACACATCTCAACCTCAACTGTGTGAGTCAGGCTTTCATGGTCGAATTCCTGCAAAGAAACAACTACTAAAGGATACCAATAAGGAGAAAAGACTTGCATGGGCCAAGAAACATGAGCAAAGGACATTAGACCAGTGGAAATCTGTACTTTGGTCTGTTGAGTCCAAATCTGTGATTTTTAGTTCCAACCGCCGTGTCTTTATGAGACGCAGAGTAGGTGAACAGATTATCTCTGCATGTGTGGTTCCCACCGTGAAGCATGGAAGAGGATGGTGTGGGTTGCTTTACTGGTGACACTGTTAGAATTCAAGGCACACTTAACCAGCATGGCTACAACAGCATTCTGCAGCGAACCGCCATCCCATCTGGTTTGGGCTTAGTGGGACTATCATTGGTTTTTCTTTACAGGACAATGACCCAAAACACACCTCCAGGCTGTGTAAGGGATATTTGACCAAGGAGAGGGATGGAGTGCTGCATCAGATGACCTGGCCTCCACAATCACTCGACCTGAACCCGTTTGAGATGGGTTGCAATGAGTTGGACAGCAGAGTGAAGGAAAAGCAGCCTACAAGTGCTCAGCATATGTGGAAACTGCTTCAAGACTGTTGGAAAAACATTCCTCATGAAGCTGGTTGAGAGAATGCCAAGAGTGTGCAAAGCTGTCATCAAGGCAAAGGGCATACTTTGAATAATCTCAAATATAAATATTTTTTGGTTACTACATGATTCCATATGTGTTATTTCATAGTGTTGATTTCTTCACTATTATTATACAATGTAAAAAATAGTAAAAATAAAGAAAATCCTTGAATGAGTAGGTGTTCTAAAACTTTTGACTGGTACTTATTTTATTTTATTCAACCTTTATTTAACCCGGCAAGTCAGTTATGCTTCGACTGTTTCGTGTAAGTACATGTTTCAATATAGATGGCCAATACTCTCAATGTGAATTCTATCACATCATTTCTTTAGTGCATGGCCATCAAATTATCAGCTTTCATTCCCTCACAATGCCTGATTCACGCAATCGACAGAACACTAATTCTTGAGACAACCACAGCAAACTGAAAACCAACTAAATAAACATTGCACATTAGTAAGCACAAAACTCACATGGATGTAACAAAGACCAAATATCAACTGTGACTTTCCTGTACCAATGAAACCATCAAAGCCAGTCTTTGTTTTCTCCAATAACTGTCTATTCCTCTTTCCCACTTACCTAGCCATGAAACAAAATCCCTTTGTTGTTTACAGTCATTGGAGTTCTCTGGGGTTCCCCAAAAAATGACACACAGCTCTCGCATTGACACATGCATTGGAGCACACTGGCACACAAGGCTAACTTTGCAAAGTGAGATCATGGCCAGGACTTGTGAGTTTTTGGGCACACACTAAATACCCAGCTGTTATTACAACTGGAAATATTTTTCAAAAGATGCATGGTTGAGTGTGGGAAATCTCAGAGCTATTTAAAATGTCAATTGTTGAAGTCTGAAACATTCAGTTCTGGACAGAACCGCTGACACTACCCCACAGAACTACAAACACCGGTAAATACTTTTGTGTCACAGCTACCACTTACCCAGCACAGTGATGTCAGAGGGCTCAGATGTCTGGTACCTCAGGGTTCTGGTATTATGGGCCCAGCAGCTGTACCTACCACTCTGACTGGCCTGGATGTTCTCCAGCCTGAGTACTGGTCCCTGATTGGACAGCAGTTCTCCATTCAGAGCCCACTGAAAATGGGCAGGAGGACTGGACTCAGCTGAGCAGGACAGAGTGAGGTCTGACCCTGATCCATACAGTACATCTAGAGGGGTCACCTTCAATGTTATGTTTTCTGGACCATCTGTAATAAATGGTCCATGTCAAACACCTTTGCTAAAAAATAAGGATGGCCAAAAGTAATCTACAGTTCTAATACTGTAGACCACATTCATCAATGTCATGAATGTAAAAGTGGATATATCTAGATCAAGCGTCCTATCGCCAAAGGCACACCACAACTGTCTACAAATGTTTATGGTAGTGGAAGATGTTAGAATAGGATGAAGGGAAGTTGCATACTAAACAGGAATGTTTTTTTCTATACCAGAACAGGGGGAGTTATTTTCAAGATGTTTGATGTCTTGTTATTTTTCAGTTGAATTGCCACTATGGGAAGCAAACTCAAGAAATTACAAGATGAAGTACACAGGTAAACAATGTTTACACATACTGTATCTCTTTCCACATGCAGTTCACTTAGAAGGGTAAGACATGCAGGTTAGAGACTCACAGCTGATGGTGAGGGTTATACTCTCATTGTCACTGTTGATGGGGTTGGAGACAATACACCAGAACGGCCCCTGGTCATACCGAGTCACTCTGACTATGGTGAGAGTGGTGTTTCCATCATCAAGCTGAACTCCATCACTGGCTGTGAACTCTGAGCTGCCATTCAGCCAGCGGTAAGAGAGGGAGGAGCCAGAGGAGGAGCAGGACAGACTGACAGAGCTGTTGAACTCCACTAAGTCTATGTTGTTGGCAGTTATTGTCATCTTGGAGACTGGCGCTGTGGGTTAAAAACACAATAACAACTTCCTATTGGCTTAGAAAACAATCTGATCCAAAGCCATAGAGTGTTTGGCCAGATTTTTTACCGATTGTTCATTTGAATGGAGCACTTGGATCTGTTCCATCCAGAAGAGCTCAACAGTATTAACCAATTGTAACTTGAACAAGCAAATTGCCAGTAACTGTTTTAGACATAAAACAGCAATAATGCACCTACAATAACTTGCTCACAAGCTAAAAATCACAAATCACAAACTGATTCCCAAGATAGCCTGACTATGCCTTTTGGGTAGTGGCGGTTTGATGCAGGAGCACCCCCTGCTAAAAGCACAGCATTAGTCAAGCACTGCATTTCATGGTTTTGAGAAAGAACATAATTACTGTATAATATGATCATTATGACATTACGATTGCAATGTGCGACCTGGAACGCATGAACAGTGTGTTTGCCAGGGATAATTTTATAAAATGAGTTGGATTGGAGAGTTTCTAAGGTGCTTTAGACACGTTTCCAGAATTAAATGGGGCCCTAAGGTTATACTTAAACACAAAACTATCAAATACCTAAGTAGGTAGAATACATATCCAAAATATGTCTGGAGTATGTAAATGGAGAAATCATATAAAGCTGTAGTTTGAGTGGAATGCAACCAAATACAGGTGAGTGGAAATCTCTGGATTTCCTTGGAAGACTTGCTTCTTCTGGAATTGAACAATTATATATTTACTGAAAAAAAGTACATAGGGAGGAAAAATGTACTGTATTTCAAAATCATTCCTAAAGGATGGTGTGTCAGTATTATGGTACAGTACAGGTGACACATTTTGGAAAATCCAGCCTTCCTTGTAAAGATAATATAAGGCTTACTGTAATTAGAATTCAAGGTATAGTGTGTGGAGTGTACCGCTGATGTAAAACCAAATTGTTATTGTCAGAGAATGACTGCAGCAACACAAAGTACTCACCATACACCCTCAATGTAGTAGTCCCTTCGTCTGGTTTTCCAATTGTTGATATAGAGACTGCATATTCTCCCGTGTCACTCAGGACTAGATTCCTGAGTTCCAGAGATCCAGTAGTAGAGTTCAAAGTGATTCTTCCTACATATCCAGTACCTATAGCGTCAGCCGTGCCGCCACCACTGGTTATTACATTAATACCATTAGCTGTCCAGGCTACTACCCTAAATGCTGCGTTTGGTGGATTATCGATTGTGAATGTCACATTGTGTGTAACCTCCCCGACCATGGATTCTGCTGGTAACAAACCTTTTCCATAACACAACCCTGGAGAGACAAGCATAGGTTTGAGTAACAATTATTTCCTGAATTATCCACTATTTCAACTCTATGGCATACCAACTCAAGTAGTAGTCCATGCGTTTGTATTGTTTTGTAGGTTGATAACACAATTACACTATACATATCTTAAATTCCAACATTCAGTATGTAAATGTAAATACAAACTACTAATTAAAATATTTTAAATGAATGTAAGCAGCACATTACTCAATACTGTGTATACATTTCACAGTACAAATGTGCCATCTACAAAAATCAATAAATTATATTGGTCTTACCTACAACATGAAAACATAGTGAAAGGTAAAAGTTAAAGGGTCGAGAATCCATTCGAACCACTAGACAGATGCATGTATAGTAGCTACTGTGTACGCTTTAGTTTGGTGAACACACCCAGTTGAAAAACTATTATTTTTGCCCTGGAAGCCACCTCCCAGACAATCCAGCCTCAGGCTGCACAATCAAACTCCACCCTCTTGCTCCTACCAATCAAATTAAACCTACTCCAGAAAGGTAATTGCAGCTGCTCGGTTCAGCACATACAGAGTGTACAAAACGTTAGGAGCACCTTCATAATATTGAGTTGCAATTCATCGGGGCTGTACACAGAGGGACACTTGACTGGCGAGAAAATTAAATGTTTGTGAATTGCCCCATATCTACTAGATTTAATCAACCTAGCAACACATACAGTATAATAGGCGAGATAAGGAGAGAGAAGATGCCCACTACAGGTTCACAATGGTGGATATAGGTGCATACGGCCAAGAGAGCTATGACAGAGTGTTTCAAAATAGTTATTTTGGGTCCAAACTGCTGAAAAAGGCCCTTTATTTGTCACTGCCTGCTGTCCTGACAGGTACCACAGCAGCAAGTCCTCATGTTTTAATGGGAGATGCAGCTTTCCCTCTACATGATAGCCTCATGCGCCCTTATCCAGGTAGACTATATACACAAAAGTATGTGGACACCCTTCAAATGAATGATTTTGCTATTTCAG
Organism: Oncorhynchus clarkii lewisi; assembly: GCF_045791955.1. Taxonomy (NCBI): domain Eukaryota; kingdom Metazoa; phylum Chordata; class Actinopteri; order Salmoniformes; family Salmonidae; genus Oncorhynchus; species Oncorhynchus clarkii. The sequence continues at coordinate 14,979,612 of NC_092148.1, read as the reverse complement.
CCACACACATAGCTGACAAGTGTATAAAATCGAGCACACCGCCATGCAATCTCCATAGACAAACATAGAGAGGCCTTACTGAAAAGCTCAGTGACTTTCAACATGGCACTGTCATAGGATGCCACCTTTCCAACAAGTAAATCCGTCAAATTTTTGCCCTGCTTGAGCTGCCCTGGACAACTGTAAGTCCTGCTATTGTGAAGCTGAACCGTGTAGGAGCAACAAATGCATAGTACCAACTGTAAACTTTGGTGGAGGAGGAATAATGGTCTGGGGCTGTTTTTCATTGTTTGGGCTATGCTAGGTCCAGTGAAGGGAAATATTAAGCAAATGCATACAATGGCATTCGAGATAATTCTGTGCTTCCAACTTTGTGTCAACAGTTTGCGGAAGGCCCTTTCCTGTTTCAGCATGACAATGCCCCCGTGCACAAAGCGAGGTCAATACTGTGGAAGGACCACCAGAGGGCAGGCTGGGCTCACGGATAGTAGCCCAACAAGGCATGGGAGACAAGGTAACCACAGTCAATTAAGCACAGCTGACGGTACTAATGACAAATTCTCCTTCCCCTATAAGAGAGAGTATGGAACCAGCAGAGAGGGGGGGGGGGGGGGGGGACTATCTCTGGAAGCCACTGAGACAGAGGAGCTATCCATGAAGACCCACTAAGACGGTGACAATCCCGTGACTTTTGTTGTAGTTTAAAGATAATCATATTGTGTTCCTGTTTCATCTGGAGAAGATGTATGTTTTTCCTTGGGAGATTTTCATTGATTATGTTGGAGTGTTTGTGTTGACCAAATGCCCTCAATAGAGAACTGTGTTCAGTGAAGAAAACCTACTCCTGACTCGTTTATTCCACCTTCCTGCTTTAGAGTGACGCCCAAGTACTTGGTCCACTCACAATACAGAAAGGGTTTTTTGAGATTGGTGTGGAAGAACTTGACTGGCCTGCACAGAGCCCTGACCTCAACCCCATCGAACACCTTTGGGGTGAAATGGAACACCAAATGTGAGCCAGGCCTAATTGCGGGACATCAGTGCCCGACCTCACTAATACTCTTGTGGCCGAATGGAAGCAAGACCCCGGAGCTTTGTTACAACATCTAGTGGAAAGCCTTCCCAAAAGGGTGGAGGCTGTTATAGAAGCAAAGGGTGGACCAACTACATATTAATGCCCATGATTTTGGAATGAGATGTTTGACAAACAGGTGTCCACATACTTTTGATCATGTAGTATATTTATGAGTAATATAAATATTTTGGGAACGGTAGTAAGTCTTCTGAACAAACATGTAGATAACAAGTGTCCATGGAATAAAATGAAAGTGTCTGACTCCTGAGATGTCTGAACAACAACATAACAAGTTGTTCATTTCGCTATGGTCCCAGTTATTCGGTCCATGTCCACTTCTTAATAACCTCTCTAGGCTAGATGGGACATCCAGTGAAAGTGCAGGACGCCAAATTCAAACTACAGAATTGTAAATATTTAACATTCTTGAAAATACACATGCAATATGTCAAAATAAAGCGTAACTTCTTGTTAATCCAGCCACCGGGTCAGATTTCAAAAAGGCTTTACGGCGAAAGCAAACCATGCGATTATCTGAGGACAACACCCCATCAAACAAACACATGACATTCACATTTCAACCTGCCAGGCGTGACACAAAACTCAGAAATAACGATATAATTCATGCCTTACCTTTGAAGATCTTCTTCTTTTGGCACTCCAAAATGTCCCATAAACATCATAAATGGTCCTTTTGTTCGATAATGTTCTTCTAATATCCATAAAAACTAAGTTTAGCTGGCGTGCATCAGTCAATAATCCACTCAGTTTCCCTCCGTCAAAGTGCATACAAAATGAATCCCAAACGTTACTAATAAACTTTTCCAAACAAGTCAAACATTTATAATCATTCCTTAGGTATCCTAATATGCAAATAAACTATACAATTTAAGACAGAGAATCGTTATTGTCTTTACCGGAGATAAACAACAAAGAACGCACATTCCTCCACGCTCTTGGAATCACTAAAGCCAAAATGGGAGTCACCTAGAAAAACTACAATTTCCAGGTCTTTTTTCTAAAAAACAGCCTGAAACTTTTTCTAAAGACTGTTGACATCTAGTGGAAGCCCTAGGAACTGCAATTTGGGAGGACTTGGGCTTATAATTCAAGTTCAAGCCATTGAAAACAGTGGTAAGCAGAAAAAAAAATTGGGGGGATGGTTTGTCCTCTGGGTTTCGCCTGCCATATCAGTTATATTATACTCAGACATAATTTTAACAGTTTTAGAATCTAAATTTACCAAATACATGCATATCCTAGCTTCTGGGCCTGAGAAACAGGCAGAGAATCAGGCAGTTCCGGATGTGAAAATACTGCCCCCTACCCCAAAGAAGTTTTAAAGTCATACACATACACAACTTATGCAGCTTATGATCGAATTCCTCCCGGAGTTTTGGCGAGAGTTCATCAAGGAAATCAGCTATTGGTGCCAGGACACCTCGGGGACAAGCTAGTGGCTCGGCGCATGACGTTTTCCAGATCTTAAGATACAGTACCAGTCAAAAGGACACACCTACTATCAGGATTAAGGTACTGTAAGACCCAGATGCAGACCGTGTCGAAGTAACAATGTTTATTACAGCAACAGGGGCAAAGGTACAGGACGGCAGACAGGCTCAGGGTCAGGCAGAGGTCGGTAATTCAGAGGCGGGGCAAAGGTACAGGATGGCAGGCAGGCTCAGGGGCAGGCAGAGTGGTCAGGCGGGCGGGCTCAGGGTCAGGACAGGCAAGGGTCAAAACCAGGAGGACGAGAAAAGAGACTGGGGAAAAGCAGGAGCTGAATAAAAAAAAAACTCTGGTTGACATGACAAACAAGACGAACTGGCAACAGACAAACAGAGAACACTGGTATGAATACACAGGGGATATTGGGGAAGATGAGCGACACCTGGAGGGGGGTGGAGACAATCACAAAGACAGGTAAAACGGATCAGGGTGTGACACCTACTCATTCAGGGTTTTACTTTATTTTTTACTATTTTCTACATTGTAGAATAATAGTGAAGACATCAAAACTATCAAATAACACACATGGAATCATGTAGTTATCAAACAGGTGTTAAACAAATCAAAATATTTTTTATATTTGAGATTCTTCAAAGTCTCACAGACCTGTTGAAGATGGGCTGCACCCCTGCCCAGTCATGTGAAATCCATACATTAGGGCCTAATGAATTTATATGAATTGACTGATATCCTTTTATGAACTGTAACTTTAAATCTTTTGAATTGTTGTATTTTTGTTCAGTATAGTTCTGCAGTAGACTTGTCATGCAATAAAAACAGCTGTTGCCAGTCAACATGCGTGAGGACCTATCTGCCTGTCCTCTGATCATGGAGGTAACATCACTGGATCAATCCTCTACAGTGGGGAGAACAAGTAGTTGATACACTGCCAATTTTGCAGGTTTTCCTACTTACAAAGCATATCATAGCTACACTTCAACTATGAGAGATGGAATCTAAAACAAAAATCCAGAAAATCACATTGTATGATTTTTAAGTAATTCATTTGCATTTCATTGCATGACATAAGTATTTGATCACCTACCAACCAGTAAGAATTTCGGCTCTCACAGACCTGTTAGTTTTTCTTTAAGAAGCCCTCCTGTTCTCCAATCATTACCTGTATTAACTGTACCTGTTTGAACTCGTTACCTGTATAAAAGACACCTGTCCACACACTCAATCAAACAGACTCCAACCTCTCCACAATGGCCAAGACCAGGGAGCTGTGTAAGGACATCAGGGGTAAAATTGTGGGCCTGCACAAGGCTGGGATGGGCTACAGGACAATAGGCAAGCAGCTTGGTGAGAAGGCAACAACTGTTGGCGTAATTATTAGAAAATGGAGGAAGTTCAAGATGACGGTCAATCACCCTCGGTCTGGGGCTCCATGCAAGATCTCACCTCGTGGGGCACCAATGATCATGAGAAAGGGGAGGGATCAGCCCAGAACTACAAGGCAGGACCTGGTCAATGACCTGAAGAGAGCTGGGACCACAGTCTCAAAGAAAACCAACCCCCCTGCTCAAGCCAGCGCATGTCCAGGCCCGTCTGAAGTTTGCCAATGACCATCTGGATGATCCAGAGGAGGAATGGGAGAAGGTCATGTGGTCTGATGAGACAAAAATATAGGTTTTTGGTCTAAACTCCACTTGCCGTGTTTGGAGGAAGAAGAAGGATGAGTACAACCCCAAGAACACCATCCCAACCGTGAAGCATGGAGGTGGAAACATCATTCTTTGGGGATGCTTTTCTGCAAAGGGGACAGGACAACTGCACCGTATTGAGGGAAGGATGGATGGGGCCATGTATCGCGAGATCTTGGCCAACAACCTCCTTCCCCACGTAAGAGCATTGAAAATGGGTCGTGGCTGGGTCTTCCAGCATGACAACGACCCGAAACACACAGCCAGGGCAACTAAGGAGTGGCTCCGTAAGAAGCATCTCAAGGTCCTGGAGTGGCCTAGCCAGTCTCCAGATCTGAACCCAATATAAAATCTTTGGAGGGAGCTGAAAGTCCGTATTGCCCAGCGACAGAACCTGAAGGATCTGGAGGTCTGTATGGAGGAGTGGGCCAAAATCCCTGCTGCAGTGTGTGCAAACCTGGTCAAGAACTACAAGAAACATTTGATCTCTGTAATTGCAAACAAAGGTTTCTGTACCAAATATTAAGTTTTGCTTTTCTGTAAGTAGGAAAACCTGCAAAATCGGCAGTGTATCAAATACTTGTTCTCCCCACTGTATATGTTATCAAGGGGGAAGGATAATGATGGTAAAAAAAACATGAACAGAAATACAGAGATGGAAAAAAGCAGACATACATTTTTAAAAAGCATGAGTAAAAACCGTCCAAGCGCTCCCAGAATAGTATCACCCAGTACGTTCATTCAGCTCTCATCTCCTTCTTTCCTGTCCTTAACTCATCATTCACTCACCCCAATCTAGTTCAAGTGACCTTCTCCATTGGCATCAAGTCCATCTTCTCTTCTCCTCTTCTGCCCCCACTAGTGGCGGGCACTGGAACAACAACTCTGATCTAGGCCAGACTGGGGAGTTTTACTGATCTCCGTCATTGGTAGGTCACACTCCAGGTGGCCGGGGGATCAGACCCGGCTGGTTGGATGGCAGCAGTAGGTTCAGGTGGCCAGGGGACCTCGTTCTTTCCCCCTGTTCAACAGAGGACTCTGGAACAGAGAAACAGGGAGAGTTCAGGAGCAGACACACTGCGGTCTTGGAAGCCACAACACGGAAGAAAACACAGTAAAACACGAGGTAGAATACTTTTACCAAATGCTTTTATTTACGGATTTATTTTCAACACATTTTGTTATGCTGTGTGCTCTAATGAACACAACTCAGCTTCAATATAGAAAATGTCAAATCTAATTTTATTGGTCACATACACATATTTAGCAGATGCTATTGCAGGTGTAGCGAAATGCTTGTGTTCCTAGCTCCAACAGTGGAGTAGTATCTAACAATTCACAACAACAATTCACAACAATACACACAAATCTAAAAGTAAAATAATGTAATTAAGAAATATATAAATATTAGATTGAGTAATGTCTGAGTGGCATTGACAAAAAAATATAGTAGAATAAAATAGAATACAGTATATACATATGAGATGAGTAAAGCAGTATGTAAACATGATTTAAACATTATTAAAGTGACTAGTTTTCCATTATTAAAGTGGCCAGTGATTCCAAGTCTATGTACTGTATATAAACTTAGAATTGGCATCTAAGGTGCAGGGTTGCGTAACCGGGTGGAAGCCGGCTAGTGATGGCTATTTAACAGTCTGATGGCCTTGAGATAGAAGCTGTTTTTCAGTCTCTCGGTCCTAGCTTTGATGCACCAGTCCTGACCTAGCCTTCTGGATGATAGCAGGGTGGACAGGCCGTGGCTCGGCGGGTTGTTGTCCTTGATGATATTTTTGGCCTTCCTGTGACATTGGGTGCTGTAGGTGCCCTGGAGGACAGGTAGTTTGCCCCCGGTGATGCGTTGGGCAGACCTCACCACACTCTGGAGAGCCCCGCGGTTGCGGGCGGTGCAGTTGGCGTACCAGGCGGTGATACAGCCAGACAGGATGCTCTCAATTGTTCATCTGTAAAACTTTGTGAGGGTTAAGGGTCAAGCCAAAGGGTGGTTCAAATCAATAGAGGACAGCATCAACAGGGTCGAGCTCAGGTGGATGACAATGTACACCTTGTATGTTTGTGAGTGAATGAATGAACAATTGATCCTTGACTTCGGCGATGTCATTTACAAAATAGCCTCCAACACTCTACTCAGCGAATTGGATGCAGTCTATCACAGTGCCATCCATTTTGTCACCAAAGCCCCATATACTACCCACCACTGCGACCTGTATTCTCTCGTTGGCTGGTCCTCCTTACATATTAGTCGCCAAGCCCACAGGCTCCAGGTCATCTATAAGTATTTGATAGGTAAAGCTCCGCCTTATCTCAGCTCACTGGTCACCATAGCAACACCCACCTGTAGCACGCGCTCCAGCAGGTATATTTCACTGGTCATCCCCAAAGCCAACACCTCCTTTGGCTACCTTTTCTTCCAGTTCTCTGCTGCCAATGACTGGAACGAAGTGCAAAAATCACTGAAGTTTTAGACTTATATCTCCCTCACTAACTTTAAGCATCAGCCATCAGAGCAGCTTACCGATCGCTGCAGCTGTACACATCTGTAAATAGCCCATCATACCAACTACCTACCTCATCCCCATATTTGTTTTTGTTTTTCTGCTCTTTTGCACACCAGTATTTCTACTTGCACATCCTCGTCTGCACATATATCCCTCCAGTGTACATTGCTAAATTGTAATTACTTCGACACTATTGGCCTTTTTATTGCCTTATACCTCCTTACTTTTTGCACACACTATATACATATTTTTCTATTTTGTTATTGACTGTCTGTTTGTTTATTCTCTGTGTTGTTGTTTTTGTCGCACTGCTTTGCTTTATCTTGGACAGGTCACAGTTGTAAATGAGAACTTGTTCTCAACTGGCCTCCCTGGTTAAATAAAGGTGAAATAAAAAATAAAACATTTCTAAAAGTGGCTATAATGAGGGTAAAAGTGATCATTTGAAACAGGTACTATAGTATTGATTCAGAGTCATTTGGCAACTTTAGTTGTGAATGATACAAACCTTTGAATTTCTTAGAAATCAAAAGATATATGGGTTGAATGATATGAGTATACAGTAGGTTATTGATGATTTGAGAAAGTTACATAAAAATCTTGCTCTTTGTTTCTTGCCTCAGGCTGTTATGTTTCATCATATTGAATAACTCCAATATATTGGTATCACTCCACAGCGGAGGGATACATCCGAGGTGAGGATTTACAGATTTACTCCAGTGTACACCTGTGTCATGGCTGGGATCCGTCCCTATATATAGACTCCTTGGGTGGAAGTATACTCACTGGCTGTTTGCAGCCTGGTGCAGCTGGCCACATGGCCAGCCCCTCCTCTAGAGTGCTCCACTCACTGCATGCTGTTGATCTGTATCTTCCGCCCAGGGTTAGTTGTACTTGTGTTTCGTTAGCATTACACGACGACTCTGTGTGCATCCATTGGTATGGTGGCTCTTGCTGTCACAAACTTACTTTTGTGGCAGCATTGGTATGGTGGCTCTTGCTGCCACAAATTTACTTTACACAACTTGCCGACTGGCTTGTTCTATGTGTTTGTTGTGAATTGCCTTAACATGCTACTCCCCACTCCCCACATGCTACTCCCCACGTTTCTCCGCTGATTGCCATGCAGGTTTTTTTCTTGTTCTTTCCCCTGCAGAGTCTAAGAGTATTGTTGTGGGCTTTCCACTACTTTAAGACATTAACTATGGAGTTCCTTAATATATAGTGCTGTTTTTACTGCTTGGATATTAAACCGGAGGTAATATTGCAGATGGCATAAAACAAAACAAAAAACAAATAAATCAATCCATTACCTGGATGCTGTTTTTTGTCTGCCAGATTTTCCCACACTGGTCTTCACCGTTTTTTTGCAGAAGTCCTGGGTAATTTATCCCTCACCGGGTTCCTACTCCTCCAGGCGGGTCACAACATAAACTCTCCCAGGGCATTGGAACCCTGCTCCGTGGCCTTGTTGGCTTGGCTGAGCTTATTTTTTGGACACCGATTACATTGCATTCCACGAGAGAACTGCGTGGCAGGCTGACCACATGTAACGCTTGTGCAGCAAGGAGCCAAGGTAAGTTGCTAGCTAGCATTAAACTTATAGAAAACAATCAATCTTCACATAATCACTAGTTAACTACACATGGTTGATAATATTACTAGGTTAACTAGCTTGTCCTGCGTTGCATATAATCAATGCGGTGCCTGTTAATTTATCATCGAATCACAGCCTACTTCGCCAAACGGCCGATGTTTTAACAAAGGTGCAGTCGCAAAAAAAAAGCACAATCGTTGATCGAATGTACCTAACCATAAACATCTTTTGCCTTTCTTAAAAGCAATACACAGAAGTATATATTTTTAAACCTGCCTATTTAGTTAAAATGAACTCATGTTAGTGGGTAATATTAACTAGGGAAATTGTGTCACTTCTCTTGCGTTCATTGCACGCAGAGTCAGGGTATATGCAACAGTTTGGGCCGCCTGGCTCTTTGCGAATTAATTTGCCAGACTTTTACGTAATAATGACATAACATTGAAGGTTGTGCAATGTAACAGCAATATTTAGACTTAGGGTTGCCACCCCTTTGATAAAATACGAAACGGTTCCGTATTTCACTGAAGAATAAACGTTTTGTTTTGAAAATGATTAGCTTCCGGATTTGACCATATTAATGACCAAAGGCTCGTATTTCTGTGTTTATTATGTTATAATTCAGTCTATGATTTGATATTTGATAGAGCAGTCTGACTGAGCGGTGGTAGGCAGCAGCAGGCCCTTGAGCATTCATTCAAACTTTACTGCGTTTGCAAGCAGCTCTTAGCAATGCTTGATCACAGCGCCGTTTATGACTTCAAGCCTATCACCTCCTGAGATTAGGCTGGCAATACTAAAGTGCCTATTAGAACATCCAATAGTCAAAGGTATATGAAATACAAATGGTATAGAGAGAAATAGTCAACGCTTCATAATTCCTATAATAACTGCAACCTAAAACTTCTTAATGTCACCTTAGTTATTTTGTTATGTCTTTGTTTTAGTATGGTCAGGGTGTGAGTTGGGTGGGTTGTCTATGTTCCTTTTTCTATGATTTGGGATTCCTGTGTTTGGCCTGGTATGGTTCTCAATCAGAGGCAGCTGTCATTCGTTGTCCCTGATTGAGATCCATACTTAGGTAGCCTGGTTTCACTTTTGAGTTGTGGGTGATTATTTTCCGTGTCAGTGTTTGTTCCACACGGAACTGTTTCGGTTTTCTTATTTCACGTTGTCGTTTATTGTTTTGTTCAGTGTTCATTATTCTTATTAAACAATATGGACACTTACCACGCTGTGCATTGGTCCTCCGATCCTTCCTACTACTCCTCTTCGTTACACTTAACTGGGAATATTGAAGAACTGGGAATATTGAACCATCAGCTTTCATATGTTCTGAGCAAGACATTTTAACATGAGCTTTTTTACATGGCACATATTGCACTTTTACTTTCTTCTCCAACACTGTGTTTTTGCATTATTTAAACCAAAATGGACATGTTTCATTATTTATTTGAGACTAATTATATATTTTTATGTATTATATTGAATTAAAATAAGTGTCAATTGTTCCTTCAGTTGTAACTGTCATTATTTCAAATATATATATACAGTGGGGAGAACAAGTATTTGATAACCTGCCGATTTTGCAGGTTTTCCTACTTACAAAGCATGTAGAGGTCTGTAATTTGAATCATAGGTACACTTCAACTGTGAGAGACGGAATCTAAAACAAAAATCCAGAAAATCACATTGTATGATTTTTAAGTAATTCAAGATCAAGATCAAGTGTTGATATACAATGGACAACAATGGGCGTATATGTTTGATTACCCTGTCTGTAGACTGAAATGCTATACCCTAGACGAAGGAGAAGAATATACAGACCAGACCTTAGGGGTGGACTACAGGAATGAAGACTGGCATGTGTTTCCCAATGTGGTGTGTCCTGAACTGAGAGTTAGCTCAAAGGAGTATAGCTTGTTCACGGGATTCGAGGCCCGTTGGGAAGGTGCCCCCGACTACTCTGGAAGAATATTTCAAAGGGTGAAAATACAAAGAAAGAATGGGCTTCCTTGTGGATGTGTGGAGTTCTATACGTGCAGAGAAAGGAATCCGAAAATCTAATCCTAAACTTTGTTTCAACAAGTCAAAATATGTTTCTATTTAGTCCTCAGATACCCTAAAATGTAATCAAACTATAATATTTCTTACGGAAAGAAGTATGTTCAATAGGAAACCAATTTTAGCAAGTGCATATTGTCTTCATGGTGCGTGAAAACACAAATTTCCAAGACTGTGTCCCTGTGCTAAAACTCATTTTTCTTATTCGTTTTTCAGGTTACAAGCCTGAAACCTTGAACATAGACTGCTGACACCCAGTGGAAGCCATAGGAATTGCATCCTGAGAGTTATAATTAAGTATGCCCTTATACTTGCCATTGGAAGAGCATGGTCTCTCAACAAAAACAATTCTGATTGATGTCTCTTTGTATTTTCTCCTACCATATCTATTGTGTTATACTCTCCTACATTGTTTTAACATTTCTACAAACTTCAAAGTGTTTTCTTTCCAATGGTATCAATTATATGCGTGTCATGGCTTCAGGGCCTGAGTAACAGGTAGTAGTTTACTTTGGGCATGTCATTCAGGCGGAAATTGAGAAAAAACGGGACTTGCCCTAAATTAAAGGTTGGGATGTAATGGAATTGAAAATGGCTGAGTTAGTGGATGCTCTCTTTGTACAGAGCCAATGCCGGCAGTGTATTGTTAAACTAAGGAAATGCATTATACATATGAATCCTAAGGATGTTGATTCAAAGGAACCCCCAGAAGGGTCATCTGCTGAAAGAAACTAAGTATGTGGGTGTTGCGTTAACCACTCCCCGATCCCCAAGAAATGCTTCAACAATAAAAGGGGTGACCATAACTCTTACGGTTCTTCATTTCAGCATATACTATGGATATTCATAAACCATATGAGGACTCCAATACGTCATGGGTACCAGACCCTAAGGACTCTATGCCTCACAGCCCCCCTATCTACTCTCCCCAGGCATGCCCCCCGACAGTCCCTACATGTACACAGCATGAGGATGTGTTTGATGGGGTGGTCAGTACTATTTTTGTGGACACCATCAAGGCCGCTGTAGCCACACTTTTAGATGTGGTGATTGGAGAGTATACAAGAGAAAAATGTCCCGGTTGTGAGATCAATCACCCCAGCCAGCGACAACATCCTTGTTTATATGACCCACCAAAGCACTTCTTCTTCAACCACTTTGAGGAACTGGTGAAAAGAATGTGGTCCGGCTGTTTTATAACATCGATGTTCAGAGCCCTAGAGTCTATGGGTCTTGTGCCATGTATTCCTAGGGTTTACGGTGTAACAGAGGCTTTCCTACATGAACTGAAGGAGGCGATCTTCATCCATGAGAAACTCAAAGAAATCAGGCAAGCACTGGTGGACGACAGCAAATACAAGGAAGCTTTGGTGGCTGATGTGGTGACTTTCTGGCTCAATAAACCCCAAGAAAACATGTAACATTATTATTATTTTTTAAATGAGGTATAAAGCACAACATAAAGGGTAACTATTTGCATACTATGTTAGAGAGAATAAATAAAACAAATATTTTGAGAGAATTTAAAACTCTTATTCAACAAATTATTGAAAATAAAGTGGACTATGTATCGCTCTACACATCCAATAATACAGGGGTTAATGCAGAGCGTGTGTTAAAAATGGAACGAGTCATGAGTCATGTAAGACATACGGGGAAGACTCTACAATAGTCACAACAGGTATTCCGTCTTGTGGATGATTCTGAAGAACTAGAAACATCCTTGTCTAAGATTTTAGTTCATATGTTTGAACCATCATTTAATTGTAACATGTATCATATTCTTCTGTTGTTATACTTACATAACAGATGTAAAAAAAAAAAAGAGATATAAGCCTGTAAATGTAAACCAAGTATACCATGGAGTGCATGCTTGGGTCATTGAGAAAACGGGTACTAATATCTTGCTACGTATCCTGAATTGTCTGGATACATAATACTTAAAAATGTATGCAAAAATAAAATGAAAAATGAAATGTTCTCGTTATTTGAAATAGGTTCATTAATGTTATTGTACTTCAGAGAAGCAAGAAGGATGGCCGGGGCCTCCCGGGTGGCGCAGTGGTTAAGGGCGCTGCAGCGCCAGCTGTCCCTGGGTTCGCGCCCAGGCTCTGTCGTAACCGGCTAGCGTCGGCTTGGTCGGTAGGGATGTCCTTGTCTCATCGCGCACCAGCGACTCCTGTGGCTGGCGACTCCTGTGCCGGGCGCAGTGCGCGCTAACCAAGGTGCACGGTCCGGCCTCCGATTGGTGCGGCTGGCTTCCGGGTTGGATGCACTGCATAAGAAGCAGTGCCAAGACAACAATACCACGAAATTGGGGAGAAAAAGGGGGTAAAAATAAAAATAAAAATGTCACATTCTTAAAATAAAGTGGTGATCCTAAGAAGGAATTTTTACAAGGATTAAATGTCAGGAATTGTGAAAAACTGAGTTTAAATGTATTATTTAATGTATTTTTTAATACACAAAGTTTATCTTTATAGTTTATCTTTATATATATATTTATATTTTGTTTTTTCACTTTTGCCTTCAAAGAAGGCCAAAAAAATAATCAAGGACAACAACCACCCAAGCCACTGCCTGTTCACCCCGTTATTATCCAGAAGGCGAGGTCAGTACAGGTGCATCAAAGCAGGGACCAAGAGACTGAAAAACAGCTTCTATCTCAAGGCCATCAGACTGTTAAACAGCCATCACTAACATTGAGTGGCTACTGCCAACATACTGACTCAAATCTCTAGCCACTTAATAATTAAAAATTGGATGTAATAAATGTATCACTAGTCACTTTAAACAATGCCACTTTATATAATGTTTACATACCCTACATTACTCATCTCATATGTATATACTCTACTCTATACCATCTACTGCGTCTTGCCTATGCCGTTCGGCCGTCGCTCATCCATATACTTATACGTACATATTCTAATTCATTTCTTTACACTTGTTAGATATTACTGCATAATCGAACTATACACTCGCATTAACATCTGCTAATCATGTGTATGTGACAAATACAATTTGATGTGGTTTGACCTCGTATCCCAATCAGCTACACTCCCTGGAGTCCACCCAAAACACAGCACAAAACAGTCATACACAGACTGAAGCAACAGCATAGATACGCTAACATTATGACATACTGACCCTAATAAAACAGACAAACTCTACTGTAGATTATTAATTTTAATCAGGCAGCAGACAATGCCTCCTCCACTGGCCAGGAGGGAGTAAGACAGGGGTCAGAGAGGGGGATTTGCCCTGATTGAACACACCAAGATGTATAGTAAACCTTGTATTGACGTTTCAAGCTTTGTATACTCATTCAGTTCCATTATCTACACTTGTTAAATTAATGAGGTTGAAAAATAGCCACATATTAAATTCAAACATCATAATGATGAGAATGAATAGGCTGTAAATGGAACATGGCTCCACAAGCTTGGCCAGATACATTACATTTTTTTGTCATTTTTTCATTTTATTTGTCATTTTTTAAAGTCATTTAGCAGACACTCTTAACCAGAGTGGACTTACAGGAGCAATTTGGGTTAAGTGCCTTGCTCAAGGGCACATTGACAGACTTTTCACCTAGTCATCTTGGGGATTCGAACCAGCAACATTTCAGTTACTGGCCAATGCTCTTAACTGCTAGGCTACCTGCCACCTGCCACCAGTATTGCCTTTACACAAACATACTTCCATACAAAGGATTCAGCCACATTGAACTCACTGTCTGAAGTTGGCAAGTTGTGTGTGTGTGTGTGTGTGTGTGTGTGTGTGTGTGTGTGTGTGTGTGTGTGTGTGTGTGTGTGTGTGTGTGTGTGTGTGTGTGTGTGTGTGTGTGTGTGTGTGTGTGTGTTTAAGGATTGGGCACTAAAAAAAAGATTTTGTTGGCCAGTCCCATTACATATAGAGTTCTCTGGCCTCATGCTTCCTGTCTATAAAGCTATGTGTGTTGACTTGGAGTGGCCAGTTTCAGTGAATATTCTGAGGTGTGTATGTATAGTGACGTCAGGGTGGCGCCAAGCTCCCACATAAACCCATGTCAGGAAATGGAGAACCATCTGACACAGATTACCTGGACAATTTAGACAATGTGGAATTGTGCATTTCTATACAATCACACATGTTTTGTACCTACATTGCATTCGGAAAGTATTCAGACCCCTTGCCTTTTTCCACATTTTGTTACATTACAGCCTTATTCTAAAATGGATTAACTAAAAAATATCCTCCTCAATCTACACACAATACCCCATAATGACAAAGTGAAAACAGGTTTTTAGAAATGTTGGTAAATGTATTACAAATACAAAACTGAAATACAATGTTTATATAAGTATTCAGACCCTTTGCTATGAGACTCGAAATTGAGCTCAGGGGCATCCTGTTTCCATTGATCATCCAGTGGTAAATTCAATTGATTGGACATGATTTGGAAAGGAACATACCTGTCTATATAAGGTCCCACAGTTGACAGTGCACGTCAGAGCAAAATGAGGTCGAAGGAATTGTCTGTAGAACTCCGAGATAGGATTGTGTTGAGGCACAGATCTGAAGAAGGGTACCAATAAATGTCTGTCTGCATTATTAAAGGTCCCCAAGAAGACAGTGGCCTCCATCATTCTTAAATTGAAGACGTTTGGAACCACCAAGACTCTTCCTAGAGCTGGGCCGCCTGGCCAAACTGAGCAATCGGAGGAGAAGGGCCTTCATCAGAGAGGTGACCAAGAACCCGATGGTCACTCTGACAGAGCTCCAGAGTTCCTCTGTGGAGATGGGAGAACCTTCCAGAAGAACAACCATCTTTGCAGCACTCCACCAATCAGGCCTTTATGGTAGAGTGGTCAGACGGAAACCACTCCTCATTAAAAGGAATATGACAGCCCTCTTGGAGTTTGCCAAAAGGCATCTAAAGGATTCTCAGACCATGAATGCCAAGCGTCACATCTGGAGGAAACCTGGCACCATCTCTACGGTGAAGCATGGTGGTGGCAGCATCATGCTGTAGGGATGTTTGGGAGACAGGGATTGGGAGACTAGTCAAGACTGAGGGAAAGATGAACGGAGCAAAGTACAGAGAGATCCTTGATGAAAACCTGCTAAAGAGTGCTCACGATCTCAGACTGGGGCGAAGGTTCACCTTCCATCAGGACAACGACCCAAGCACACAGCCAAAACAATGCAGGAGTGGCTTTGAGACAAGTTTCTGAATGTCCTTGAGTGGCCTAGCCTGTTTTTTGATTTTTTTTAATCAATTTTTAAAAATTCTAAAATCCAGTTTTTGCTTTGTCATTATAGGGTATTGTGTGTGGATTGATGATATTTAATACATTTTTGAATAAGGCTGTAACGTAACAGTGTGGAAAAAGTCAAGGGGTCTGAATACTTTCCGAATACACTGTATGTACAATCACACGTGTTGTAAAGGATACCTACAGTATGTACAATCGTGCATTTTCCTTTTGAGCGACCACAAGACAGGAGTTAGCATTTAAGGTTAACTTTGTCATACAGTATACGTTCTGTTTATTGTGTAATTTTTTTAAAATCAGTTTCAATACTCTCTCAAGGGATCCTATCATCAACATTGTTTTCTGGTTTTCAGACATACTGACAAATCTTGCCCAAACCTAGCTGGTTTTCATGGTTGTACAACAGGGAGAGACAAATGTCTCCGAAATAAATCAGTGGAGTTTTTCTTGGTTGTTTGAAGATTTTCATTCGCTCCGTATTGTGTCACCTGACCTCTGACCCTGTGTATTACCACTCGTCTAGTGTCTTTGATCCTCCTTGCGTTGGAATGCATCACCTGACTGACCCTGCTCAAACACTTCCAAACATAACCTTGTAAACCTGGTAAACAGACCACTTCTGTTGTATGAATCACTGATGTAGGTACATTTTGACTGATGTGTTTAAAGGCACAGTGCAGTCAAAAATTTGATTTTTCTGTGTTTTATATACACAAAGTGTCCAAAACATGACTATGAGTGTCCAAAACAACACTATGACACCTTAGTGATGTCACTTGCTAAATCCACTTCAATCAGGGTAAATGAAGGGGAGGATTTTTAAGCCTTGAGACAACTGAGACAATGATTGTGTATGTGTGCCATTCAGAGGGTGAAAAGGGCAAGACAAAAGACTTAAGTGCCTTTGAACTGGGTATGGTAGTAGGTGGCAGGCACTCCAGTTTGAGTATGTTAAGAACTGCAATGCTGCTGGGTTTTTCACACTCAACAGTTTTCTGTGTGTTTCAAGAGTGGTCTTAGACTCACCCAAAGGATATCCAGCCAACTTGACACAACTGTGGGAAGCATTGAGGTCAACATGGGCAAGCATCCCTGTGGAACGCTTTCGATAACTTGTAAAGTCCAGCTGAATTGAGGCTGTTCTGAGGGCAAAAGAGGGTGCAACTCATCATTAGGAAGGTTTTCCAAATATTTTGTACACTCAGAGTATATTGCCACACTATGAGGTTGGAATAATACTGTGAAATTGTGAAAATGATGATAATGCCCTTTTAGTTTAGCTGTTTGAAAAGATCGCCCGAAATGTCAGTCTGTTTTGGTGGGATGGAGTTTTGGCCTGCCTGGTGACATCACTAGGTGGTAAATTAGTTAATAGACCAATAAGAAAGAGAGTTCCAAATCTCTCTACCAATAACAGCACATTTTCAGTTTCCCCTCCCCTCTCAGACCACTCCCAGACAGTCCAGGCAAAATTCTTACTTGAGAAAGTACTCTTTGCTAAGAAGCAATTATTTTGTTTCTTTTTGATCATTTTAATTGAAACCATTAGAGTAAGGTACCTAATTGTTAGCCAGAATAATTTGATATTGGGATAAAAATGACTGCAATGGACCTTTAACCTGTATCTAAATAATGTATACTATCTCCATTATGTACCAAATATCGCATTTTAGGATTCTATCAAGTATCTTCTTGATATTCAGCACCTCTACTCTTTGATCATTATATATATTGTTAGTAGACAGTGCACTGGATTAAGAAACAGAAGGGTTCATTTCATCTAGTTCCATTTTAGGCTTTATTGAGTTAATTAAATTATTGAAGCCTCCATTGATCACTCAGATAGACCAAAGCCAATAGGAATGAATCATCAATAGGATAGGTTATTGTCTCAATGGTAAATGGTACAGATAAAGACCTAAAGAGTAAGTCTCTACAAGCAATTGGATGTTATTTTCCACTCATCAACGTGACCTCCAATAACTTCTTAGAGTGGAAATGCCCTGAGGGCAGTGTAATGTGTGTACACAGCAATATCATAAAGCTAGTTTCTGTTCTGTATCACTGAGTGGGGGGCCGGGCCTTGTCTTCAGAGGGGACAATCAGAGGGGTATAGGAATATAAAAGGAGTAGGAACATGGTCTGGTCAACACTATAGGTACTTCCATTAGACAGAGCCATCCTTCCCCATGGACTATACACTTTTCACAGCAGCCATTGTGTTTCTAACATCAGGTATGCCTATTGCTACAATTAACATGCAAAACATAATAGGTTTTGAAGGGTGTTATTCAAATAGTTTACCTGCTGAAACTATTTAACTAGCTATACTGGACAATACTATTTTTTTGTATATTTCACAAGCAAGGTTTTTACATAAGCCCATTTACTTAAAAATATTTAAATGTTTTGTTTTTCTTTTCATGTATTGTTACGTCTTATGTGTACATTATTACATTTCCTTCCTCCTCCCTCTGTCCCGTCCAGGTCTGTGTGTAGGTCAGAATGTGTTACCGCCAGGACCATTGACTGGAGCCATAGGAGGGAGAGTGAAGTTCACCACAACCCTCAGTCCACCAGCCAAACCTTTTGTCTCAGTGAGCTGGACCTTCAACAGGGTCAACATCATCACCTCTACTACGGTCAACATTACTAATGCTGACCACAAAGACCGGATCAGTCTGGACAGAACAACTGGCTCTCTGGAGCTGTGGAACCTGGGCCTGAGGGACCAAGGGGAATACAGAGTCAGCATCATACCAGACGGGGCTCTGGAGCTACAAGGAGCTACCACTCTGGATGTCTATGGTGGGCCACAGTTCTATTCTTGGCAGTCACATCACCGTATCTTAGACTCACAAAGGCATTTTTTTCAGATATGAATATGAAAATTGTATACATTAAGACAGATTATTCATATGTACTGTACCCGTCTTACTCTCCCCATACTGTTAACCTCTTTACAGTGTTGCTATCTGCTGCCACCATCAATAGCTCCCCAGCCACCCTGATAGCTGGCATAAGCTCCACCAACCTGACCTGTGAGGCTGCTGGCAACATCAGCTGCATACAGTGGATCAAAGATGGCCTCCCTCTGTCTCCCAGCAACAATATCACCTTCTCTGCAGACAACAGGACAGTCTATCTCAGTCCTGTTCAGGACATTGACAACGGAGAATATGAGTGTTTAGTCAGCAACCCTGTCAGCAACCGGACAGCATCCCACAACCTGACCGTCAACTGTGAGTACTGCTTACTAGATCCTAATTCCAGGAGTGATTGTGATTGTGCTTGGCAACCTTGTGTCAATTATCAACTCACTGGATGTTGCCTTTGCTTTTAAACAGTGTTTAGACCCACGGAATAAATATTTTGTTTATTGCATTGATCATTATTTTATTTGACCATGTTGCAGTTGGACCCCAGAACATTTCAGTATATGGACCAATAGCAGCACCAACAGGATACAGGGTAACTCTGAGCTGTTCGGCTGACTCTATCCCTCCTGCTACATTCACCTGGATGTTCAACAGGACAGAGACAGGTGTTAACAACACCCTGTACGTCATAGAGAGGATGGAGGCGCTACACATTGGGAACTACACCTGCACTGCCACCAATAACATCACCGGGCTGAAAGACTCTGTGGTCCACAAGCTGAGAGGTTAGTTACAGCTCGATGTTGCAGTTAGGATTCATGGAAAAATGAAGTGAATCCAAGATTAAGTACACAACACATATAAGTTAACAAAATAAGTGTATTGTGTAAAGTAAGACAGCTAGAACTTTGTGACTTGGCATTGTACCTTTACTTTGTATTCTATAATCTGAGCCTGGATAAAAAAATTGCAAACCTGATATTTCAGTCAATCTAATTTGTGTAAATACAAAGGGTTTATTCGTGCCTTACACTCCTCTGTAATTCCATTGAAATTGCTGGATAAGGTTTATCCCTGAGATCACTGCACTGACCTGACGTAGCTTCATACCAGAGCAGGTGATATGACTTGTTCCCCTCTACAGGCTCCTCTGCTGCCCCCATTTGGTCGTTTGCTTTGATGGTGACCAGTGTCCTGGCAGTGGGACTGCAGAAACTGTAGATGTCTGAAAGGAGAGACAGGGACAAGAAGGGTGAGAATGAATGTGATGTATGCTGTCATAAATATGATGAGTATGTTTACATGTTTTAATGTTTAAATATTATTTTTTACGTCTTACATTTATGCAATTGAATACAGAATTGTATGACATGATGTAATAATATTTCATCAATTCAACAATTCTATAATAATAGCATATTTGTTGTTGTTGGTATAATAATGGCCATGATTTTGTGTTGGTTACTCTGTGTAAAACATGTTTTGTTGTAAATATTTCTGTAGATTTGTCAACCCCAGAGCCTCTTTGCTGATGAAGGACAATCTTGATTTGAAATCTTCTGGACAAGAGGATGTTGTATAGAATCAAACCTGTCGTTAGTTTTAATATGTAGAGATGTACTTTAGCCTGTCAAACTGCAATATTACCTGGGCTTTATATCAAATATTATGATTTTATATATATATATATATATACAGTATATATAAATGAATCAAAGCAATCCATGGTACATGTCATGAAAGATTCCTGTACACAGAGCAAAAACATAAATGCAACATGTTAAGTGTTGGACCCATGTTTCATGAGCTGAAATAAAACATTCCAGCAATTTTCCAATTTTCCAGACAAAAAGCTTATTTCTCTACATTTTTTGCACATTTGTTTACATCGCTGTTAGTGAGCATTTCCTGATTGCCAAGATAATCCATCCACCTGGCAGGTGTGGCATATCAAGAAGCTGATTAAGCAGCACGACCATTACAAATCAAATCAAACTTTATTTGTCACGTGTCAAATACAACACATAACACTTACCTTGAAATGATTACTTACAAGCCCTTAATCAACAAAGCAGTTCAAGAAAGAGGTAAGAAAATATTGACCAAATAAACTAAAGTAAAAAATTCTAAGTAACACAATTAAGTAACAATAACGAGGCTATATGCAGGGGGTACCGGTACCGATTCAATGTGCAGGGATGCAGATTAGTCGAGGTAATTTGTACAAGTAGGTAGGGGTAAAGTGAATATGCATAGATAATAAACAGCGAGTAGCAGCAGTATAAAAAAAGGGGGGGCAGGGTCAACGTAAATAGTCCAGGTGGCCATTTTATTAATTGTTCAACAGTATCCTTGCTTGGGGGTAGAAGCTGTTAAGGAGCCTTTTGGTCCTAGTCTTGGTGCTCCGGGTGCATGGACGCAGCTTGTGCTGGGGACAATAAAAGGCCACTCTAATGTGCAGTTTTTTTCACACAACACAATGCCATTTGCAATTGTAGTTATTATGGATCCCCATTAGCTGCTGCTGCTACTGGGATCCGACAAAATTAAAGCAGTTATAAACCATTTAAAATATTACATGACATTGAATTTCATAACAATTTTCACAACACATTGTGTTCCCTCATGCCACTACTCTACTATCACATATCTACAATACAAAAACCCATGTGTGCATGTTTATAGTGCTTATGTTATCATGTGTGTGTATGCATGTGTCTGTGCCTACGTTTGTGTTACTTCCCAGTCCCAGCTGTTACATAAGGTGTATTTATACCTGCTTTTTAAATCTGATTCTACTGCTTGCGTCAGTCACATGATGTGAATAGAGTTCCATGTAGTCATGGCTCTATGTAGTACTGTGTGCCTCCCATAGTCTGTTCTGGACTTGGGGACTGTAAAGAGACCTCTGGTGGCATGTCTTGTGGGGTATGCATGGGTGTCTGAGCTGTGTGCTAGTATTTTAAACAGACAGCTCAGTACGTTCAGCATGTCAACATCTCTTATAAAAAAAGTAATGATGAAGTCAATCTCTCTTCCACTTTGAGCCATGAGAGATTGACATGCATGTAATTAATGATAGCTCGTCATGTACTTTTAAAGGGCCAGCTGTGCTGCCCTGTTCTGAGCCAACCGCAATTATCCCAAGTCCCTCTTTGTGGCACCTGACCACACAACAGTAGTAGTCCAGGTGCAACAAAACCAAGGCCCGTGGCACCTGCCTTGTTGATAGTGTTGTTAATCAAATCAAATCTAAGTTTATTTGTCACGTGCGCCGAATACAACAGGTGTAGGTAGACCTTACAGTGAAATGCTTACTTACAGGCTTTAACCAATAGTGCAAAAAAGGTGATAGGTGAACAATAGGTAAGTTAAGAAATAAAACAACAGTAAAAAGACAGGCTATCTTGTCAATGAAAAAGTAATTAAAGTAGTTGGCAATATCAGTGGGTTTTGTGATAAATGAGCCATCGGATTCAATGAATGAAGGAGCCGAGTTGGCTTTTTTCCTCAATTTAATTTAAAGTGCTCCAAAGCTTTTTACTATCATTCTTTATATCATTTCTTTGTTTCATAGTATAGTTTAATTTTTATTTAGCTTAGCCACATGATTTCCAAATTTGCAGTATGTTTGCCAATCAGTTGGGCTGCCAGATTTATGTGCCATACCTAAGGATGTGATCAATACATGTTGCTAATTTCCTTCATGTGCGGTTTGTAACTACACTGGTAGGTTGACTGACAACCTGAACCAGGTTGCAGGCACTGGTTACAGTTTGAATGTTTTTCTTGAGTGGTCAGCTTGATGAGAGCCAGTCAATATTTAAAATCATGCACCGGTAGAACATAGATGCTACCTCTGGTAAGACGAGGGGTGGGGGTGTGTGTCTTTTTGTCAATAACAGCTGGTGTGCAAAGTCTAATATTAAAGAAGTCTTGAGGCATTTCTCGCCTGAGGTAGAGTACCTTATAATAAGCTGTCGACCACACTATCTACCAAGAGAGTTGTCATCTGTATTATTCGTAGCCATCTATTTACCACCACAAAGAGAAGCTGGCACTAAAATCGCTCTCAAACCAACTCTAAGGCCATAAGCAAAGATGAAAATGCTCATCCAGAAGCGGCGCTCGGAGTGGTCGGGGACTTTAATACAGGCAAACTTAAATCAGTTTTACCCTATTTTTACCAGCATCTCACACGTGCAACCAGGGGGAAAAAATCCTACACCACCTTCACTCCACACACAGAGATGCATACAAAGCTCACCCCCGCCCTCCATTTGGCAAATCTGACCACAATTCTATCCTCCTAATTCCTGCTTACAAGCAAAAACTAAACCAGGAAGTACCAGTGACTCGCTCAGTACGGAAGTGGTCAGATGACGCGGATGCTACACTACAGGACTCTTTTGCTAGCACAGACTGGAATATCTTCCAATGCCATTAAGGAATACATCACCTCAGTCATCAGCTTCATCAATAAGTGCATCGATGACGTCATCCCGACAGTGACTGTACGTACATATCCCAACCAGAAGCCATAGATTACAGCAAACATCCACATCAAGCTAAAGCTGCTGCTTTAAAGGAGTGGAAGACTAAGCTGGACGCTTATAAGAAATCCCACTATGCCCTCAGACAAACCATCAAACAAGCAAATCGTCAATACAGGATTAAGATTGAATCCTACTACACCGGCTCTGACGCTCGTCGGATGTGGCAGGGCTTAAACTATTACGGACTACAAAGGGAAACGCATCCGCGAGCTGCCCAGTGACGCGAGCCTACCAGCTAAATGCCTTTTATGCTCGCTTTGAGGAAAGCAACACTGAAGCATGCACGAGAACACCAGCTGTTCTGGATGACTGTGTGATAACGCTCTCGGTAGCCGATGTGAACAAAACATTTAAACAGGTCAACATTCGTTGGCCGCTGGCCCAGACGGATTACCAGGATGTACTCAAAGAATGCGCGGACCAACTGGCAAGTGTCTTCACTGACATTTTCAATGTCTCACTGACCGAGTCTGAAATACCTTCATGTTTCAAGCAGACCACCATAGTCCCTGTGCCCAAGGAAGCGAAGGTAACCTGCTTAAATGATTACCGCCCCTTGGCACTCACGTCGGTAGCCATGAAGTGCTTTGAAAGGCTGGTCATGGCTCACATCAACAGCATCCTCCCGGGCACCCTAGACCCACTCAATTCGCATACTACCCCAACAAATCCACAGATGACGCAATCTCAATTGCACTCCACACTGCCCTTTCTCACCTGGACAAAAGGAACACCTATGTGAGAATGTGGTTCATTGACTACAGCTCAGCGTTCAACACCATAGTGCCCACAAAGTTCATCACTAAGCTAAGGACTCTGGGACTAAACTATGGACTACAGGAAGAGGCGGGCCAAACAGGCCCTCATTAACATCGACTGGGCTGTAGTGTAGCGGATTGAGAGTTAAGTTCCTTGTTGTCCACATCACCAACGAACTATCATGGTCCAAACATACCAAGACAGTCAAGAGGGAATGACAAAACCTTTTCCCCCTCAGGAGAATGAAAATATTTGGCATGGGTCCCCAGATCCTCAAAAGGTTCTACAGCTGCACCATCGATAGCATCCTGACCGGTTGCATCACCGCCTGGTATGGCAACTGCTCGGCATCTGACTTTAAGACACTACAGAGGTAGTGCGAATGGCCCAGTACATCACTGGGGCCAAGCTTCCTGCCATCCAGGACCCAGATATTAGGCTGTCAGAGGAAAGCCAATAAAATTGTCAGAGACTCCTGCCACCCAAGTTATAGACTTTTCTCTGCTACCGCACGGCAATCGGTACCGGAGCTCCAAGTCTAGGACCAAAAGGCTCCTCAACAGTTTCTACCCACAAGCCATTAGACTGCTGAACAATTCATAAAAATTGCCCCAGGACAATTTACATTGACCCCCCCCCCCCCCCCCTCTTGTATACTGCTGCTACTTGCTGTTTGTTTGTTACCTATGGATAGTCACTTCGCCCCCACCTACAGTGCCTTGCGAAAGTATTCGGCCCCCTTGAACTTTGCGACCTTGTGCCACATTTCAGGATTCAAACATAAAGATATAAAACTGTATTTTTTTGTGAAGAATCAACAACAAGTGGGACACAATCATGAAGTGGAACAACATTTATTGGATATTTCAAACTTTTTTAACATATCAAAAACTGAAAAATTGGGCGTGCAAAATTATTCAGCCCCCTTAAGTTAATACTTTGTAGCGCCACCTTTTGCTGCGATTACAGCTGTAAATCGCTTGGGGTATGTCTCTATCAGTTTTGCACATCGAGAGACTGAAATTTTTTCCCATTCCTCCTTGCAAAACAGCTCGAGCTCAGTGAGGTTGGATGGAGAGCATTTGTGAACAGCAGTTTTCAGTTCTTTCCACAGATTCTCGATTGGATTCAGGTCTGGACTTTGACTTGGCCATTTTAACACCTGGATATGTTTATTTTTGAACCATTCCATTGTAGATTTTGCTTTATGTTTTGGATCATTGTCTTGTTGGAAGACAAATCTCCGTCCCAGTCTCAGGTCTTTTGCAGACTCCATCAGGTTTTCTTCCAGAATGGTCCTGTATTTGGCTCCATCCATCTTCCCATCAATTTTAACCATCTTCCCTGTCCCTGCTGAAGAAAAGCAGGCCCAAACCATGATGCTGCCACCACCATGTTTGACAGTGGGGATGGTGTGTTCAGCTGTGTTGCTTTTACGCCAAACATAACGTTTTGCATTGTTGCCAAAAAGTTCCATTTTGGTTTCATCTGACCAGAGCACCTTCTTCCACATGTTTGGTGTGTCTCCCAGGTGGCTTGTGGCAAACTTTAAACAACACTTTTTATGGATATCTTTAAGAAATGGCTTTCTTCTTGCCACTCTTCCATAAAGGCCAGATTTGTGCAATATACGACTGATTGTTGTCCTATGGACAGAGTCTCCCACCTCAGCTGTAGATCTCTGCAGTTCATCCAGAGTGATCATGGGCCTCTTGGCTGCATCTCTGATCAGTCTTCTCCTTGTACGAGCTGAAAGTTTAGAGGGACGGCCAGGTCTTGGTAGATTTGCAGTGGTCTGATACTCCTTCCATTTCAATATTATCGCTTGCACAGTGCTCCTTGGGATGTTTAAAGCTTGGGAAATCTTGTTGTATCCAAATCCGGCTTTAAACTTCTTCACAACAGTATCTCGGACCTGCCTGGTGTGTTCCTTGTTCTTCATGATGCTCTCTGAGGTTTTGACGGACCTCTGAGACTATCACAGTGCAGGTGCATTTATACGGAGACTTGATTACACACAGGTGGATTGTATTTATCATCATTAGTCATTTAGGTCAACATTGGATCATTCAGAGATCCTCACTGAACTTCTGGAGAGAGTTTGCTGCACTGAAAGTAAAGGGGCTGAATAATTTTGCACGCCCAATTTTTCAGATTTTGATTTGTTAAAAAAGTTTGAAATATCCAATAAATGTCGTTCCACTTCATGATTGTGCCCCACTTGTTGTTGACTCTTCACAGAAAATACAGTGTTATATCTTTATGTTTGAAGCCTGAAATGTGGCAAAAGGTCGCAAAGTTCAAGGGGGCCGAATACTTTCGCAAGGCACTGTACCTTAAATGCTCAGCCCCTTGGTCACTTTCCTGTAATTGGTATTCTCACAGCTATGACACTAGATTCCGAATTCCAATATCTCTATACACTTCCAACTCTGTATGGACTCAATATATTGTAACTGGTACTTTGCTGTTTCCTTGTATTGCCAATCACATCTGTACCTGATGTCTCACTGAGTGACTGCCACTTTGTCTGTATTCAAGAGGCGTTTAGACCTCTGTGTTTCGTAGACTCAGTCTCGGGGTCACTAAATTCAACCAAGTATATTCAGATAGTGATCCAATAAGTACTTAGGCAAAATAATCCAGTTCTTTAATATTGTTATAGTCTAACAAAAAGAGTATAGTGCAATAGTAAATTTACCTGTGATGATTCTTTATATGAATTTTGTCTCATATGGCAGTGAGGATCATGCTGTCTTATGATCTCTGTTCTCTTTATATACCTTTTTACAGGGGAAGTTCCCACTGGTGCTGTAGCCCTACGTAACCTTGTGTGTGTTAAACGGAAGCTTCCTATTATTACCATTTAAGGTCATGCACTACTGACTCACATTGCTGCTTCCGTATTACTGTTGGCTGATTCTACTCAATCATACCAGCTGGTTGTTTCTACCACTGGAGGTGGTGTAGGTGGTATGTCACGCGTCAGCTGGGAGAAGTCTATGATAGGTATCTCCTCTGCTTCCCCCCGTTGTCCAGTTTCTGCAGGTGCGGTCCATGGTTCCATGAGGTCCCGTGAATGCCCTGTGTTGTTGTCCCCATTGCTTGATGGAGTGGGCAGATTCTTTTCATCTCTTGTCACAACTACAGCTCAGCGTTCAACACAATAGTGCCCTCAATGCTCATCGCTAAGCTAAGGACCATGGGACTAAACACCTCCCTCTGCAACTGGATCCAATCCAGGTGGTAAGGGTATGAAATCCTCATTCTTGTAAGGTGGATGGATTCAACGGGGCTGTAGTGGAGCAAGATGAGAGCTTCAAGCTTCACATCACCAACAAACTATCATGGTCCAAACACACCAAGACAGTCATGAAGAGGGCACGACAACGCCTATTCCCCCTCAAGAGACATGGGTATGGGTCCTCAGATCCTCAAAATTCTACAGCTGCACCATCGAGAGCATTGGTTGCATCACCGCCTGGTATGGCAACTGCTCGGCCTCCAACCGCAAGGCGCTACAGAGGGTAGTGCGTACAGCCCAGTACATCACTGGAGCCAAGCTTCCTGCCACCCGGGACATCTATACCAGGCGATGTCAGATGAAGGCCCTAATAATTGTCAAAGACTCCAGCCACCCTAGTGATGGACTGTTCTCTCTGCTACCGCACTGCAAGCGGTACCGATGCACCAAGTCTGAAACCAAGGGGACCATGAACAGCTTTTACCCCCAAGCTGTAAGACTGCCCCTATGGATATTTGTAAACCAAATAGCTACACAGACTAATCTGCATTGACCCTTAACTTTTTTGACTTATACACTGCTGCTACTGTTGATTATCTGTCACTTTATTACTAGTTATATGTATATACTGTAGCTACCTCAACTACATCGTACCCCTGCACATCCACTCTGTACTTGTACCCCGTGTATATAGCCAAGTTATCGTTGCTCATTTTGTATTTATTATTACTTTTTTTACGTGTTTTACTTTTCTGCTATTTCTCTATTTCCCTTCTCTCTGCATTGTTGGGAAGGGCACACATAAACACATAAACAAATAGGTGCTCAGTCTGAAACAGATAACATAAGATACAAGACATGCTTTCAGACACACAAACACAAAGGAACCATTTCCGTTGAAACCAGGGAATGTGCAGCTGGTTCAGGACCCTGTCACCGTGTACCCTTTGACCTCCCTGCCAGCCCTAGAGACTGCCAAGGACACCAAAGTGGAGAAGATCGTCAGCAAGCAATTTACAATTTCCACTGCCCCTGTTCTTGATAATGAGCCATTCTAAGTCTAAACAAATTTTACATGTTAGTAAAGACAAAATTAAATTGAGAATAGTGTTACAATGGGAATTTTAAGGTTTGTGCTTTTCTTGTAACTCATTTCTTTGTTCAATTCATGTGCTGTTCTATAAACCAATTTCTGTGTTCATGGAAGTGGTTGACTGAACAAATCCTCCTCTTATCAGTAACTAGAAATTGGCAGTACACCCAGACCTTGTTTTGAGAACAAACTAAAGATATCTCAGTTTCAAAGTCTCAGCTTAGAGAGGAGAAGCCTCGTGAGGTGTTGGTCTGTCACATGTTATGAAACAGTATTGCTCGGTCACATGAATGAGACAAAACGGTAATGATTAATTAATTATGCTAAGTCATGCAAATATAATTTGTCTGTGTATAGCCATTTATAAGACAACTGCCTGGTCTGCCCAGAGAGAGCTCCTGATTTGACATGTGCATTATGGTGTATTGAGTTGGTTGGAACCTCTCCAGCGTGCTGACGAATAAACCATGATTCATTTAAGATAGACTTCGAGTGTCCCTGTGTAAGAATTTCCACGACAGGGTGATAATATGATCATTTGATGAGAGAACAGCCTGAGGCAAGGAAGAGAGCACAAGCTTTTTTTGAGACATTCTAAAATCAGTATCCTATAGTCGCATCATGTAGCCCATACATGTTTTGATTTCTAAGACATTCTAAGATTTGTATAATTCACAACTAAAGTAGCCAAGTAACACAAAATCGAGCACATAGGACATATTTCAAATGATAACTTTTACAGTCAACACAGCCACTTCATATGTGCACTTGCCCCAGAATGGAAAAAAATCTGTTATATTTCATTCAGCTAAGTTCAATTATATTGTTACTATAAAATCATATAATATAAAATAATGGCATGGAACTTATCTTGTCTGCTAATTGAACTAGCCTACAGTCTATGGTATGGATGCATAGACAGAAAACATACAGGAGTAGACTGACTCATATTCTGTTCTTCTGAAATAAATTTTCTTCATATGATAATGTTTCTTAAGACCTGCCTAAAATAAATAATGGATGTATTGTGATGGTGTATCTTTTTATTAGACTTTTAAATGTAGATGTTCCTTAGGTGCACATCAGCGGCTTGTATGCATGGAGGCCTGGAGATGCTGAACGTGTTTGTTAATTAACAGTCAATAAGACCAGCAGGCATTTGCATGACAATAACTACCGGACAAAATGTCAATACTGACACAGCCCTAAATGCGCTCTCTATCTACTTCTATGGGTGTAAAGGACAGATGAATGCTCTTCAGACAGACAGCCTCGAATAACAGTGGACAGGACATCAACTTGGTAAATCATTTATTCTATACAAAGAGGGACAATACATAAACGGTAAGCAACTACAGCACAACTAACTAACTTAATCAATTATAACTGGAACCACATGAGCATATAAAATCTGTTGGTACAGGTTGCATTGTATTGATATTTTCACAGTAAATGTGGAATCAAGGATTATAGAAAAGAAATGACATTCAAAGAGCCAATCTTTCATTTTTGCTTGGTCTGTTCCTTAACGGGTTATTGATTAAGTACCATTTCTCATTGATTGCAGTGGCCTACACCCTGCTGGCATTATAATCAACCTAATGAACTTTGTGCCAAAAATAATGGTCTTCTGGTCTTTCTGTTTCCTCCCCCTGTGTTTTGAGGGTATTTTAATACCTCTTTTACCATTTAGAAATGAAAACACTTCATGTATTTTGTCCCCCCATTTGAAGAAATTTGACACTTATGGTATAGTCCAAAGTTACATCAAGCTTTTGACTGTACAAACTTGTTGGATGCATTTGCAGTTTGTTTTGATTGTGTTTTGGATTATATTTTGCCCAAAAGTAACTGAATTGTGAATCCTTTATTGTGTAATTTGAGTCACTTTTATTGTAAGAATAGAGCATAAACAATGTAATTGTAAACCAACACTTTTTAGTCTCTGATTATGGCTAACATTTTCATTTTGTCCAACGTGAGTAATTCTGTTGTTGAAGTACATTAGATCAATAAAGCAGGCTGATCACTAGAAATAGACTTTGGACATTTGAAACGACCCTGAGAACGTTGATATGTGCAGCCTTCGGCGCTCACACATTTTTTAACTCTTGCCGAGCACTCATGCAACTAATGATGCTCAGAGGCAAAGCGCTCTGACCAGACTAAAGCATGCTGCTCTGACCACTGCGCTACGACAGTTCATAATGCTCTTGCAAGCCATGAGAATAATTGATGGAAACAGTGCATTGTTTTTAATTATTTTGTTTTAAGCTTATCCCAAACCATATCCCTAACCTAAACCACTCGGCATGAGTACCTAAGCTTAACCCTTTGAGTTGTTTCTGTTTTAACCGTGTAACCATGTGGAATTAATGCTTCCATAATACGTTGAATATGTAAGTGAAACTAGGAGATCTTGTTGCAATAAAACTACAGTATTCCAGCATGTGTCAAACCTTCGTACACTGAAAAGTCTTGTTAGTGCATAGGTCAAATTAGCGTTTCAATTTCCTGTCTATTTCAGCTTCAGACAAAAGCTAATATTGCACAAAATGTATTTTGTTGTATTAATAATAACTTACCAAAACACGTAAATATATTGAAACAAAATGGAAGCAAATAGAATTTTACAACATAATAAGGTTTCTGGGGCACAAGAGGATTTGTGACAGCTGTGAAGAAATGTAGATGTGCAGGCTACAGTAGCAATGGCAGCTCTAAAAAAGAAACCTAGATAACTAAATAGTTGATGTTACAATTGAATGTTTATTGGTCAGTGTTGTTGTTTCCTTGCACACACACACACACACATACACTCAAAAACAGTGGCAGGAACATGGGGGATATAAAGAATGTATCAAACAGCCGTGTCGTACTTAGACCACATGTGGGCAGAGACATCCTCAAAGCACAAAACAGACACACACACAACATGTGAATACATGGATTCCACCACCATTGCACACACTCACATAGACTTGTTTTTCGTCAAGGGGCGAAGTTAGACGGCAGTGTGTTGGGATGGTTGAGTTTCTGTTATGTTATTTTGGGATTATGGTGTAATATCAAAGTAGCAGTCATATAACTTCATGTAAAGCCACAGAAAACCAGTAGCTGCCTGGCACTTTATGGTAGGAAAATTATTTCCAATCAATCAAATTCATCATGGTATGTTATTGAGGGGGTCAAATTGACCTGTCTCTAATATTGGGGAGGTGGGGTCATGATCCCTTGTCCCACCTGTAAGTTATATACATACACACACACACACACACACACACACACACACACACACACACACACACACACACACACACACACACACACACACACACACACACACACACACACACACACACACACACACACACACACACACACACACACACACACACACACACACCCTAGCCTGTGTAATAGGTACATGTGAACGTAAGGGCAGTTCCTTCTGTCAGCCTGATTACGAGGGTCTCTAATTCCCCTCAAATAGCCCTTAAAGAGCCATAGTGTTCCCCCAGTACATGACACACACAATATTGGGCATCTTTAGTTAGACATATCCTGGCTTTTTGTACAAGTTTTGTGGTGTCATCATGAACACATTTTGTTAAAATGGGTTACCTATCTCCCTTCTGGACATAATGCATTCCTATGGGTTTCAAATAAAATAAAATAAAATTGTATTGGTCATATACACGTGTTTAGCAGATATTGTGCGTTTAGCGAAATGCTTGTGGTTCTAGCTCCGACATTGCAGTAATATCTAACAAGTAATATCTAACCATTTTACAACATATACCCGATACACACAAATCTAAGTAAAGGAATCTAATTAAGAATATATAAATATATGGACAAGCAATGTCAGAGCAGCATAGACGAAGAGAGTAGAATAGTATAGAATACAGTATATATACATATAAGATGAGTAATGCAAGATATGTAAACATTATTTAAGTGGCCAGTGATTCCATGTCTATGAATATGGGCAGTAGCCTCTAAGTGCTAGTGATGGCTATTTAACAGTCTGATGGCCTCGAGTTAAAAGCTGTTTTTCCGTCTCTCGGTCCCAGCTTTGATGCACCTGTACTGAACTCACATTCTGGATGATAGTGAGGTGAACAGGCAGTGGTTGTTGTATTATCTTTTTGGCCTTCCTGTGACATCGGGTACTGTAGGTGTCTTGGAGGGCAGGTAGTTTGCCCACGGTAATGCGTTGGGCAGACCGCACCACCCTCTGGAGAGCCCAGACCCGACCACCCTCTCTGGAGAGACCATATTGTTACGGCGGTGCAGTTGCCGTACCAAGCGATGATACAGCCCGATAGGATGCTCTCAATTGTGCATCTGTAATAGTTTGTGAGGGTTTTAGGTGCCAAGCCAAATTTCTTCAGCCTCCTGAGGTTGAAGAGACACTGTCTGTGTGGGTGGACCTTTTCAGTTTGTCAGTGATGTGTAACCCGAGGAACTTGAAGCTTTCCACCTTCTCCACTGTGGTCCCGTCGATGTAGATAGGGGGGTGCTCCCTAAGCTGTTTCCTGAAGTTCACAATCATCATTTACTTGGAGTGATGTGTACAGGGTAGGTTTCTTGACACATTTCTTAAGTGGCATTTTATAATATCATATTGTAATTGTAATTTATTAGATTCATTATTTTCTTGCATTTAAGTATATACTGTTATAACTAAGTGCTGATCTTCCTACCTATTTCCTGTTTTACTGCCAGTATCAAATGTCTGCCCGTGTTGAATGTTATGGTTAAAGTTTGCTGCCAGACTTCGCCGAGGACACACTGATAATGTATCTGTGACACTGTGTGCTTCTGTAGCTGCTGATGTTGTGACTTCCTACAAGCCTTTGGGGCTGGTATTTAGTGAAAACTCGGGTAGTGTGTAATTAATATCTTAGGGCCTTCTCAGAAAAGAGCCTATTCAACATTTTCTCTGCTTCTGTGTTGGAGGTATCTCCCTGTTGCAACTAATAATTAAACAGAAAATATTTTTATTGAAGTTATCCCTGACTGCTCTCCTTTTTGTTCAGCTGGAAACTCCAGTTACATATATTATATATCATTGTAATCAGTAGACTTCAGGGAACATAACTTTTTTACAGTGTAAACGGTAACTTTGTATTTAATACATCACTTTCAAAGTAAGGAAATACCAATTTGTACAGCAATGTAAAATACAAGTTTATCATTGTTGCGATCATCAAGGTAAAAACAAAGACAATATGGATTCAGTTGTTAATTCAATGTGTTCCCCAAACCAATACAAACATTTTAAGCTATATAGAGGTCATGTAGACCCAACACAGGGGAAGCCATTACACAAAATGTAAAAGAGTGCAAATGCATTTTCAGCATACTGACCAAGGCTTAGCTAAAATGGCACTCTATCAGGTTTTGTTCCGCGCCTATTTTCACACTTCTATACCAAATCAAAAAAATGTTCTAGTTTATCTACTGGACTAAGAGAAGAAGCGTTTTTTAAAAATTATTATTATTATTTTTAAATGACGTAAAATACATCATGGAGGACCTTGTGTCCTTGAGACATATTTTTTTCTTGTAAGGGGAGGGATCCCTGTACTGAATTTCTGGACTCTAGCTCAAACAGGGGGCATGATGTTTCAAAGTTTGCATCTTCAATCCCTTGTTATAGCGCCACCATGTGGCCAATTCACATGGCATTGCATGAAAGAGTATGGCCCATGAGCCTTTACCATCATGCCAAGTTGCACCCACCTAGGCCTTAAGTGATCCTTTCAACTCATCCTGTGGTATATAATCAAATTCTTAGCTATTTTATAACATCTCAAATTCATCACTTTACTTAAGCCGGTGTCTGTGAACATGCAGCCTGTGTAATAGCAGCAGTGGTGGAAAAAGTACCCAATTATCATACTTGAGTAAAGGTAAAGATACCTTAATAGAAAATGACTCAAGTAAAAGTAAAAAATCTCACAGTAAAAATTCTACTTGAGTATTTGGTTTAAAACATGCTTATGTATCATTAAGCCAACCAGATGGCACCATTTTCTTGTTTGTTTTTTAAATTTACGGATAGCCAGGGGCAACCTCCAACATTCAGACATTATTTACAAATTAAGCCTGTGTGTTTAATGAGTCCACCAAATCAGAGGCAGTAGGGATGACCAAAGATGTTCTGTTGATAAGTGTGTGAATTGGACCATTTTCCTGTCCTGCTAAGCATTCAAAATGTAAAGAGGACTTTTGGGTGTCAAGGTAAATGTATGGAGTAAAAAGTAGAATATTTTCTTAAATAATGTAGTGAAGTAAAAGCAAAAGTAGTCAAAAAAATATATAAATAGTAAAGTACAGATACCCACAAAAACTACTAAGTAGTACTTAGTAGTACTTTTACTACTAAGTAGTAAAATATTTTTACTTAAGTACTTTACACCACTGAATGGCAGTTGTCATTAACAGCTGGCATTAGAGCGTATGACAAAAGGATGAACAGTATTCTATAACACTCATTATAACTAGGTTTATAAAATTGTATGCCGTTAGCCACAACAATTTAATTAAGCAATAAGGCACTCGAGGTGAAAGCAGAGGTACAGTACAACACCGCCTCGCGTGCCTTATTGCTTTTATATAGCATTTACCAACATATTATAATGACAATGAATGACACATTTTCATGAAACTTTATTTTGATAAGTCAATTCATACAATTGAATTCTTCCACCAGAGGAAATAGACCGGACAGAAATCTGGTAGTTAGTTATTTTGGAGTTAGTGCTATCCGGATACCTTAAAGCCTAACACCTGGGTAAAAGAAACAGGTTGGCCCAGTGCAGTAAAAACGTGATTTTTCTGTGTTTTATATATATTCCCACACTATGAGGATGTAACAATATTGCGAAATTGTGAAAATAATGATAATGCCGATTTAGTCTAAGAGCTGTTAGAAAAGACTGCATGAAAATTCAGCCTGTTTTGGTGGGATGGAGTTTTGGCCTCCCTGGTGATTTCAACTCGGTCACGTCAAACATTCCACATGGAACAACAGGCCTACACTAGCTTTTTTTTCTAATGGCATTTACTTAGATAGATCCATAATAATGACGATGATGCAATATTTCGCCTGGCCAGAAAACTTTGACAAAAAGCCAGGATATGTCTAACTAAAGATCCAATATTGTGTGTGTGTGTGTGTGTTTAATGTACAGGGGGAAACTATGGCTCTTATTCGAGACCCTCTTAAAACCTGGGCTAAATCAGTGTCATGTAGAGGGTTTCTTGGTCGTCTTATACAAACCTACTTTGAAACAAAATTATACACCTCACACAGGGTTGTGGGCATAAAATAAATTAGACACCTGCACCATGTCAGATATACTGTAGACTTGAAATGTATTCAGTTTTGAGTTTGTATCCCAATATTACACTTTATTTACATCACAGACGTTTGACGTAGAAACACCGGATTTGAAATGAAGAATATGAATAACTTTCTACTCATGAGGCCACTAGAGGGCGCTTTTGTCATTCGACTGCAGGAAAGGAACTGCCCTCACATTCACATGAAAGATCAAGTGAGGATGTCTAATGGACAGCAATGGGGGTATCAGTTTGATTACCAGGCCGGTAGAGTGAAACTCTATAACGGTAGCTGAAGGAGAAGAATATACAGACCAGACTTTAGGAGTGGACTACGGGCTTGAAGAATGGCCGGTTTTTCACAAGGTTGTGTGTCCCGAACTGAGAGTTATCACAAAGGGGTATAGTGTGTTCACGGGGTACCAGACCCGTTGGAAAGGTACCCCTGTGTCAGGGTCATCATAAGGAGGAGACCAAGGCGCAGCGTGATAAGCGTACATTCTAATTTATTAAATGAATGCAATACTGAACAAAACTATACAAAATAACAAAACTAACCGTGAAGCAATATGACTAGTGCGAACAGGCAACTAAACATAGAATAACAACCCACAAAATACCCAAGGAATATGGCTACCTAAATATGGTCCCCAATCAGAGACAACGATAAACAGCTGCCTCTGATTGGTTCTCAATCTCTGCAACCATAGATATAAACACCTTAGTCTAGGAGAAACCCCTAGACATACAAAAAACCCTAGACAGTACAAAAACTAAACAAACCACCCTCGTCACACCCTGACCTAACCAAAATAATAAAGAAAACAAAGATAACTAAGGTCAGGACGTGACACCCTGACTCCTCAGGAAGAGTATTTCACAGGGTGAAAATACAAAGAAAGAATGGACTTCCATGTGGATGCGTGTTCTATATCAGCAACGAGGAAACCCGCAACCAAAACATTTGTGATGGTGGCCTGGAGATTTTATGTTGCGCATGCTTATTCCTTTTAAAAGTTGGGATCTAATGGAATTGAAAATGTTAGAGTTGTCGGACGCTCTTTTTGTACAGAGCCAAAAGCATCAGAGCATTGTTCAGCTAAGGAAGTATATAATATATACAAATCCTGAGGATTATGATTCACAGGAACCCCAAGAAGGTACATCCTCAGAAGGGTCAGCCCCCGAAGAAAACTAAGTACGCGGCTGCGTTAACTTCGCCCTGATACGCAAAGGACTGGTGCAACATTAAAAGGAGTGCCCATAAAGCCTCCAGTTCTTCATTTCAGCATATACCATGGATATTCATACAACATACCAGGACTCCGATACGTCATGGGGGCCAGACCCTAAGGACTCTATGCCACGCAGCCCACCATTCTACTCCCCCCAGGCAAGACCCCGACACCTCCTATATGTACACAGCCTGAGGATGTGTTTGATGGGGTGGTTAGTACTATGTTTGTGGACACCATCAAGGCCTCTGTAGCCACACTTTTAGACGTGGTGATTGGAGAGTATATAAGAGAAAAATGCATCGGTTGTGAGATCAATCACCCTAGCCAGCGCCATCATCCATGCCTATACGAGCCCCCAAGATACTCCTTCTTCAACCATTTTGAAGAGCTGGTGAAAAGACTGTGGTCCTGCAGGTTTATACCTTCGCCGTCTATTCCCAGAGTTTACGGGGTAACCGGGGCTTTCCTACATGAACTGAAGGAGGCGATCTACATCCACGAGAAACTCAAAGAAATCCAACACACCCTGGTGGACGACAACAAATACAGGGAAGCTGTGGTGGCTGATGTGATGACTTTTTGGCTCAATAAACCCCAAGAGACCGAGTGACTATACTTATTTGTTATTTACTGGCTCGGTAACTATATGCATACGATGTTAGAGAGAATAAATAAATACAAATATTTTGAGAGAACATACAAATGTTATGCCTCAAATTATTGAAAATAAAGTGAACAATGTATCGTTCTACACAACACACAATACCTGGACTAATGTAGAGTGTGTGCTAAAAATGGAGCAAATCATGAATCATGTACGACATACGGGTGAGAGTCTACAATGGACACAAATGGTATCCCGTCTTGTGGATGATTCTGAAGAACTAGAAACAACCTTGTCTAAGATTTTAATTTATTTGTTTGAAACACCATTTATTTGTGACATGTATCATATTTGTTGTTTATATACTTATATAGCGGATGTGTGTGTTTTAAAAATTCAGCGACACAAGCCTGTTAATCTAAACCAAATATACAAGGTGTTGCATGCTGGGATCGTTGAGAAACGGGTACAAGTATCCTGCAACGAATCCTGAATTGTCGGTATACTTAATACTTGATGTTTGCAAAAAATAAAAATGTGAAATGAAAATGAAATGTTTTAGTTATTTGAAAGGGGTTCATTAACGTTATTGTACCCCAGAAAGGCAAGAAGGATGGTGGAGCAGACGTTGAAAAACATTTATTATACCCCCTCTAACCCAGGGTCTTATGGGGGTAAGGAGCGTTTACAGAGAGCTATAGCCGAAGAAACTGGTAGCCGGTTAAGCGCTGCTCAACTGAATGAGTGGTTAGCAGAGCAGGATGCTTAATACTCTACATAAACCTGTACGAAAACAATTTCCAAGAAATATAGTTTTTTCTACTCATCCCTTGTCCCAATTTCAGGCGGATCTATGTGACATGCAGGCCCTTGCAGATAAAAATGATGGAAATCGCTACATGCTAACGGTTATAGATATTTTCTCAAAAATAGCATTCGTAAGGGTCTTAAAAAATAAGAGTGGGGCAGAGGTGACCCGGGCCTTTGACTCTATCTTGAAGGAAGGAGGAGCCCCCAAGAAAGCCCTTTTTATAACTAACAATCTGTTTGTAGGAGCTCAAAATCTCCAAGTCACTATTCCGGTCGTTTATGAACCCCTCGACACACGGGGCATTTTCATAGTTTTGAGTCACGCCTTTGGCTTTCAACACCACGTGATTGTCTTTAGTCCTAAAAGCATAGCTTTTGGGACCACAGGAGGACCATTCTGTGATATGGTCAACATCTTCGAGTTCACTCGTTAAACCACCCAGATAGTTGCTAAGTGGGGGGTTCCAATCACCCTGTTTGCTTACATAGACCACAGAGTCTGTGTCGTGGTAAAGAACCCGCCTCTGAAGCTGCTCCATGAGGGTGTACAGATCAAGTCGGCCATAGGCCGTGGTAAATGCTGCAAGAAACACATTTACATTACCCGGGGGTAGAACTCACTTCTTGTTACGTCTCCATTGCACCAAGGCAATGTCTTGACTCAAGAATGAAAAATGGGAAACTTCGTATTGGTCCAATAATACAAATTACAAAAATTCTTCAGGGTCTTTAATCATCGACGTTGTTAGCATATTACATATCTGCGATAGCTTCCCCCAAAGAGAGTTTAAGTACAATTTCGACACGTTTCTTTTGGTTTTGTTGACCTCTATTCTGTCAGGGTCAAGAAGTATGCCTTCTCTGTCGTGATAGTCTTGAATGTACCTGTCTTTGCTCTCTTGATCTGTGACCGATGCAGGATAGCCTGAAGCCATTTGCTTGCATCTCAAGAAGGTGTTGATGTACTCTTTAAAAAGAGTGTCTGATTTCCTGGAAAAGTTCCACACTTCAAAGATTTTGGCCACACGATACCACATCTCTAGAGCCTTAGAGAATTCAACTGTGACCCATACAGGGCTCTTTCTTGATCTGAGTGATCACAAGGGTTTTCCTGGCTGTTGTTTTCACTGCAGATGCAACAAAGGGGAAAGAAAAGTTTTCCTTGAGGTCCCTTGTAAGGCAACACTGGTATAAACAAACCCCTAGGAGGGTAGACAGTTGCTTTGATCAGACCAAAATAGTTTTGGGGTAAGTCAAAGTCGCGGTGAATAATTTCAGGATGCCCTATAGGATAGCATGAGGAACTCATTACATGAGGATAAAGGGATGTAAAATCTACATATCCTATGCTACATACCTCAATGTCAAAGCATTGGTATGGCCTCCATACAAGGCCTGTCATGGTTCCAAGGGTTCTGGTGTGTCAAAGCTGGAAAGGAAGGCTCGAAAATGAGGATCAGACTTTTTGAGTGTGGTCCACTCATGCTCCCACATCACATTCCCTTTTAAACCGTAAGTAGCCTGTAAAGATTCCAATTTGTTTTGAAACTCTTGGTACTCTTGGTACCAGACACCAAAAGTTTTTGGGGTTAGGACACACATGGCCTGGAGCACAAAGCAAGATTTACAACCGTGGAAGAAACAACCGTTGTACTCAAACACGGTCTCAACACCATCAATCTGTGTGTATCCATCTACATGATAAGGCCCAAAAGCCTTCTCATCCCTATTCAAAGCGCGTTGAATAAAAATGTCTTTATCCTGGGCCAAGTACTCACTAGAGTATGACTTGAATTGGCGTCGGTAGTTGTCAGTCAAGGGGATAGCTATAGATGCTGCAGGTAGTAAGTGTGTACGATAGGTTT
Source organism: Oncorhynchus clarkii lewisi (assembly GCF_045791955.1). Taxonomy (NCBI): domain Eukaryota; kingdom Metazoa; phylum Chordata; class Actinopteri; order Salmoniformes; family Salmonidae; genus Oncorhynchus; species Oncorhynchus clarkii. Next base: position 14,939,537 of record NC_092148.1, on the reverse strand, counting down.
TCATGCCTGCCGATGCAATAGTTGTACAACTCCAGGGGTCAATGCCTGCATCTTTGATTACCTCTTCTCTGAATCTGAGGCATCCTTCATGAAATAAAACCACATCATTGTCACAGTATGATTCCATCTCTTTATGGAAATCAAAGGTGCTATGTCTTACTGTCTCGTACCACTTCATGAATCTCTCTCGCTCTTTGGGAGACATTTGATCACACCCGTACATTTCGGGGCTGGGATAAGATCCGATATAATGTAGATTCTCCTCAGACGTGAAGAAGTGGGGAAACCAACCTTTCACAGAGTTTTCAAAACCCAAGGCCTCTGGCATTTGAGCCAATCTCTCTGTATCTCTGGTTGAAAGCGGGGTCTACAAAACACAAGATTTTACTACCTTGAGCTATGACACTGGGTGCAATGCCTTGCTGTATCAAGGGGTTCAAAAGAAGGTAGGAGTCATAGGCTCTAGAATTGTGCGCTATAATCGTGAAGTTTCTGTACTGGGATTTTCTAAAGCGTTTTAGAAAGAGGAGTGCACAATTGGGCACCTCTGCCGACCACTTATCACCCTTGAAAGTCATGGTAGATACAAAAATAGGCAAATGAACCCCTGATTGCTGATTTGTCTCAAAATCATAGAACACATATTTCTTTGAAGGTTCATCTTCAGCCAAGGGCTGAATATAACACTCGTGTGGCACTTCTTGAACCACTTCAGCGTCTCTGCTTTTAAAAAGGCCCTTTACATATTGGGCAATGTATGATTCCACACACAAGGTTTAGGGCTGTCTATTTTAAGGTTGTAATTGCAATGGCATTTTGGACATTTCTTGTTAATGTCACAACTGCTTACAGATTTACAGGCCTTGGGGTGCCATGTTTCAATTTTGTGTTTTTTGTAACAGTAGGCCGAACGACATGTGTGGTCACAATCCGCACAGGGTGTAAGGTTTAAGGGCTGCATCGGACAATTTTCATCCAGACATACTGAACAGTTATAATGGCACGAGTGCCCCCCTTTTCGGGTGTATCTGGTATGGCAGGATGGACACACATATGGTGCGCCTAAAAACGCTGTGATGTTAGTAATGGCATAATAATGGTCGTTTTGAACATAAAAGTACAGAATCTGAGGATGAGGTTGTGGGTTGTTTTGGAATTTCAAGAGAGCTGCATTAGCTCTACTGTGGTACAAAACCACAATCTTGAAGTTCAGAAAGTTTTCAATTTGGACTATGTCCGATAAAGCCAGCGCATCCTGTATACCTAGACCCACGGCCGTTTGGAGCTCTCTAGCCTTGTGTAACGCCGCTAGATCCGTACATCCAGGGTTTAGTAAATGTGCTAGGCCTTTTGCAAAGCATAGCTTATTACCAGGATTGTGAACGTTTATGAGGTATGCCCTTTTATTGCGTATGATTTCTGATTGCATTAGGCTATCTAGTTTCCTTCTCTGCCCACCACCACCCTGGGGTTGACGTATTATTTGCACTACAAGCTTGAGGGTCCTATCGGCTATGACGGATACATTTGTCTGAACAAGTCGTTCCAGCAGGGCTATAAATTGTTCAAGATCTGCTTCGCCATAGGGTAAAATAAGAGATACAGTGTTTTGCAGGCTATCTCCACAAATTTCCAATGGTAAGACATCACGAGGTTCGCCATAATCTCTTGCCCTGTCTAACAGTTCGTTCAGAGTATCCAATATCATTACATAAAACACTGCATAGTCAAGATTCTGATTCATTCATGTGAAATTGAAAAACTGTCAAATCTCTGTATTGCTGAATTTATTTCAGTACACAACCCAGACACTTCTATCGATACCATCGCCCTCCTGATTTATTAGACAATTTTCCAATTCCTCAAAAACATTATATTGCGTTTCAGACTCTTCGGACATGGGTGTTAATGGCGGGGTTTGTGGGGGGGTCCAGTGTAGAAGATCTTAGGCTCACATTCATCTGGTTAATTAAAGATGTGAGGGCTTCCGGGATCTGGGATAACAGGTTTTCATCGGCCGTCCCTGACTCATTCATCCGTTTTTTTTTTTTTATGAGTTCGGCGGGAATCTGGGATAATATGGTTTCATCTATCTGTATTATGTCTGTTAACCCGCCTCATTCATCTGGTTAATTATAGCTAGGAGTTCGGGGGGTATCTGGGACAACAGGGGTTCAACTGTCTCAATTATGTCTGTTGGCTCAGCCATTTGGATAATTAATGATGTGTGTTCTTGTGGTATTCTGGAAGGATACATGTTACATATATGTTTGTGGTGCCTGTATTTGCGGTTTTTAATCGGATTGCTGTTTAACAAACGTGGCATTGTTCTATGCCAGAAGGATAGATCCTGACTGTATTGTCGCTCGAGTAAAGCCCCCATTTGTTTGTGGAGCAAAACCTTTCGGGATTTTAGAGCCCTGGAAAAGGCTGTGAAAAACCTAGCTTGTTCTATTTCAGGTTCGGGTGTTTCCACCCAAAAAAATGGCTGAATAAAAAAGGCTGGCTGCTTCACATAATAGCAAGTCGTCTACCTCGGAAATGTCATTTAAAACGGTGAAATCCTCCAGTTTCTGTGTTTTAGTGTGAATGTCCGGTGCATCCGCGTGCTCTAGGTGTGTAGGGTCTTCTGTGCCGTTATACACCGGGGAGGAGCCTGAAAGAAAATAATACATACAAAATAGATTATTAAACATAAAATATGTTAGATAAAAAATGTCAAATACATTTCAGATATAATACTATATATTAATAATACATAATTAAATTACCTCAGGTTTTTTGAGAGGGCTGTTCTGACGAATCGCGGAAACCGGGGGCTCTTGACTTTTTTCACCAACCATTCCAGATTCTGCCGGGGATGTCTCGTTGGAGTCTGAAAAAACATTATTTGTCATTGTTTTAACATATTCAATCATAAAAATGTATAAATAATCAAATATGTATAACTAACAATATATATATATATATATATATACACTGCTCAAAAAAATGAAGGGAACACTAAAATAACACATCCTAGATCTGAATGAATGAAATATTCTTATTAAATACTTTTTTCTTTACATAGTTGAATGTGCTGACAACAAAATCACACAAAAATGATCAATGGAAATCAAATTTATCAACCCATGGAGGTCTGGATTTGGAGTCCCATGGAGGTCTGGATTTGGAAATGAAAGTGGATACGACTTTGATGTAATGTCCTTAAAACAAGTCAAAATGAGGCTCAGTAGTGTGTGTGGCCTCCACGTGCCTGTATGACCTCCCTACAACGCCTGGGCATGCTCCTGATGTGGTGGCGGATGGTCTTCTGAGGGAACTCCTCCCAGACCTGGACTAAAGCATCCGCCAACTCCTGGACAGTCTGTAGTGCAACGTGGCGTTGGTGGATGGAGCGAGACATGATGTCCCAGATGTGCTCAATTGGATTCAGGTCTGGGGAACGGGCGGGCCAGTCCATAGCTTTCAATGCTTTCCTCTTGCAGGAACTGCTGACACACTCCAGCCACATGAGGTCTAGCATTGTCTTGCATTAGGAGGAAACCAGGGCCAACCGCACCAGCAAACCTTTTTGCCACAGCTCGCATTAATGTTCCATCCTGGATGAGCTGCACTACCTGAGCCACTTGTGTGGGTTGTAGACTCCGTGTCATGCTACCACTAGAGTGAAAGCACCAAAACATCAGCCAGGAAGCATAGGAACTGAGAAGTGGTCTGTGGTCACCACCTGCACTTATTGGTGGTGTCTTGCTAATTGCCTATACTTTCCGTCTTCCACAGTTGAAGTGTACCTATGATAAAAATGACAGACCTCTACATGCTTTGTAAGTAGGAAAACCTGCAAAATCGGCAGTGTACTAAATACTTGTTCTCCCCACTGTATGTCATCTTCTCCGCGTAGTTGTTCAGAGTACATAATGCAGCCGTGATCCTTCTTGGCGGTCTGTCAGCTGTAAACACAAAAATAGCTTTTAATATATGGCGCTCAGTTTTTGTTTTTAATGTATAAATATTCTTATGGATTTATTATTGGACTTACGTTGACAATAGTGTGATGGGGACTGGCTGCATGCGTTTTGCTCCTCTGAACCCCCTTCTAATGAAGGCTGTTCCAGATCATTTATTCCCCGGAGCAACTGCTTAAAGAACGAATACCCTACAAACGTTAGATAATATTAACATGTATTTATACTATATATATACATTTTTTAAATTATAAGAATATGGAATTTGACATATTAACAAAAAAATCGTTGTCCCTGGTTTTAAAAAAAACATATGACTCCTGTTTAATATTACAATAATATCAATAATATCCATACCATTCCCTGAAAATGCCTAGCCTTCAAATCTAATATATTATTTTCACTAACTCACCTTCAGAAAGCTCCATTAGGATGGATTCACAGATGGTCTTTTAGCTGTTCCGGGCTGCTGGCCATGTCTGGAGTTGCGCTTTTGGTCGTTCGTACAGAGTGGATTGTTTATCACTCGCGCTGCGGTTGGGGGCTCAAAGGAGAGATATTAGATAAATGAGTTTACAGAGCGGGGGTGACGTTTTTTCCGGAGGCAAAAAAAATGTCAATATAGTAACCCTGAATGTTTAGAGACCCCAAAACCACAGGTGGTTGTCTCAACATATTCTGTCTGCCTGTATTTCCTTTTGATTTCCTACACCATCATGGGTAGCAGCTTGTGGGGGTGTCCGATATAAATGTATAGAGCTGGGTGGGGGGCCGTTTGTATACGCACTGATTAGAAATAACATATGTTTTAAACCGTAGGAAGTTGTCTAGACAAGATATCTTCTGCCAGGGTTGTTTGACTTTTTAGCCTCCCACGTCCTTGGGGGTGAGATAAATATGTATTTGAAAGGCATGTGTGTTAATGAATCGAAAGTGCCCATTTTAAGAGACACACACCCAATTCTAAACAGCCTCACACACCTTCTTGGTTTCAAACACCCCATGCAGAGACACACACCCCCACCCCCTTTTTTTTTAACACACACACCTACAGGCCAAGCACACGCACACCCGCGCACGCACACGTCTTTTCCGAAATTATTTTTCTCCGGGACATGCATGATGGTAGAGCAAAAGACAGAGCCCCTTCATTAAAGGTGAGATACCGCTTTAAAACCATTTATTTAATTCATAATATTTAGTACAGACCTTTTTAAAACATCTTATAATTAATCCAAAACAATTTTACTGCGCAATATTGAAACATGCACATATGTTTTATTTATAAACATTGGTTGTAGAACAGTTACAAAAAGTTTATCTCAATACTTGGTATATACCCTTTGTTGGCAATGACAGAGGTCAAACGTTTTCTGTAAGTCTTCACAAGGTTTTCACACAGTGTTGCTGGTATTTTGGCCCATTCCTCCATGCAGATCTCCTCTAGAGCAGTGATGTTTTGGGGCTGTTTCTGGGCAACACGGACTTTCAACTGCCTCCAAAGATTTTCTATGGGGTTGAGATCTGGAGACTGGCTAGGCCACTCCAGGACCTTGAAATGCTTCTTACGAAGCCACTCCTTCGTTGCCCAGGCGGTGTGTTGGGATCATTGTCATGCTGAAAGACCCAGCCACGTTTCATCTTCAATGCCCTTGCTGATGGAAGGAGGTTTTCACTCAAAATCTCACGATACATGGCCCCATTCATTCTTTCCTTCACACGGATCAGTTGTCCCGGTCCCTTTGCAGAAAAACAGCCCCAAAGCATGATGTTTCCACCCCCATGCTTCACAGTAGGTATGGTGTTCTTTGGATGCAACTCAGCATTCTTTGTCCTCCAAACACGACGAGTTGAGTTTTTACCAAAAAGTTATATTTTGGTTTCATCTGACCATATGACATTCTCCCAATCTTCTTCTGGATCATCCAAATGCTCTCTAGCAAACTTCAGACGGGCCTGGACATGTACTGGCTTAAGCAGGGGGACACGTCTGGCACTGCAGGATTTGAGTCCCTGGCGGCGTAGTGTGTTACTGATGGTAGGCTTTGTTACTTTGGTCCCAGCTCTGCAGGTCATTCACTAGGTCCCCCCGTGTGGTTCTGGGATTTTTGCTCACCGTTCTTGTGATCATTTTGACCCCACGGGGTGAGATATTGCGTGGAGCCCCATATCAAGGGAGATTATCAGTGGTCTTGTATGTCTTCCATTTCCTAATAATTGCTCCCACGGTTGATTTCTTCAAACCAAGCTGCTTACCTATTGCAGATTCAGTCTTCCCAGCCTGGTGCAGGTCTACAATTTTGTTTCTGGTGTCCTTTGACAGCTCTTTGGTCTTGGCCATAGTGGAGTTTGGAGTGTGACTGTTTGAGGTTGTGGACAGGTGTCTTTTATACTGATAACAAGTTCAAACAGGTGCCATTAATACAGGTAACGAGTGGAGGACAGAGGAGCCTCTTAAAAGAAGAAGTTACAGGTCTGTGAGAGCCAGAAATCTTGCTTGTTTGTAGGTGACCAAATATTTATTTTCCACCATAATTTGCAAATAAATTCATTAAAAATCCTACAACGTGATTTTCTGGATTTTTTAATCATTTTGTCTGTCATAGTTGAAGTGTTCCTATGATGAACATTACAGGCCTCTCTCATCTTTTTAAGTGGGAGAACTTGCACAATTGGTGGCTGACTAAAAACTTTTTTGCCCAACTGTATACATCATTACCAGACAGTACTAAACTTTTAATAACCTTTATTAATGTTTATAACATATAATTGTAGGAAAGACTGTATTCATATAAAATAAGACATTGCGGGCGCAGTGGTTAAGGGGGCTGTACTGCAGCGCCAGCTGTGCCACCAGAGACTCTGGGTTCGCGCCCAGGCTCTGTGGTAACCGGCCGCGACCGGGAGGTCCGTGGGGCGAAGCATAATTGGCCTAGCGTCGTCCGGGTTAGGGAGGGTTTGGCCGGTAGGGATATCCTTGACTCATCGCGCACCAGCGACTCCTGTGGCGGGCCGGGCGCAGTGCACGCTAACCAAGTTTGTCAGGTGCACAGAGTTTCCTGCGACACATTGGTGCGGCTGGCTTCCGGGTTGGATGCGCTCTGTTAAGAAGCAGTGCGGCTTGGTTGGGTTGTGTGTCCCGAGCCCGTACGGAAGTTGTAGCGATGAGACAAGATAGTAGCTACTAACAATTGGATACCATGAAATTGGGGAGAAAAAAGTGGGTAAAATAAATAAAAATAAAAAAAGACATTGCATTTCTCCGCGAGAGAACGATTCCCGTTCGTTAAGGGTTGAGATATAGCATTAATCCCCTTTAATTTAGTGCAGACCTTTTAAAAAATGCTATAGTTATTTAAAAAAATTTACTATTCCTTTAAAAGGGCCCTGACTGCCATTCGTCTCGCAGGATATCCCACACACGCTCTGTCAAGGCTCCGTAAGTTTTCACTCCAGGGATAGACCAAACGTTGTGCAGGTAGGATAGAAGCGGCCAGCGCCGTAATCATGTCCAGCTTATTCATCAGGGTTATGAATATAGGGTAATCAATCCATTTAAAGCTAAACACTGGCATAAAAACGTTTACATCCTTGCAGGCTTTGGCAAATACATATGAACTGACAGACTTCGTTGCATTTGTACTATCAAATTGTTCATATGCTAAAATTGTTACTTTGGTGTCGGGGCTATACGCCATTGAAGAGATCCTTATGGCTTTCAAATCACTGCACCCGCACACAACCTCTTCCAATGCAAAGGCAGCCTTGTTTGTACCACTCAGGGCCTGTTCAATTTGACAGAGCACTAGTCTTATCTTAAGCCATTCTCTCATACGCAGCGCATGATAAAGAGGTTTGGGTCCTCTGTCTGTGAAAATCTTAACAGTAGAATCCTCAGGTTGGAATATGTAAGCCATATGTCCATCACTCGTATCCAAAACTCACACAACTCAAACATTCAGGGGCAAAAGTATACAGAATGGTGTCGTCTGCATAGAGGTGGATCAGAGAATCACCAGCAGCAAGAACGACATCATTGATGTATACTTTTGCCCCTGAATGTTTGAGTTGTGTGAGTTTTGGATACGAGTGATGGACATATGGCTTACATATTCCAACCTGAGGATTCTACTGTTAAGATTTTCACAGACAGCGGACCCAAACCCCTTTATCATGCGCTGCGAGAAGAGAGTTGGCCCGAGAATTGAACCCTGTGGCACCCCCATAGAGACTGCCAGAGGTCCGGACAACAGGCCCTCCGATTTGACATACTGAACTCTATCAGAGAAGTAGTTGGTGAACAAGGAGAGACAATCATTTAAGAAACCAAGGCTGTTGAGTCTGCCAATAAGAATGTTGTGATTGACAGTCGAAAGCCTTAGCCAGGTCGATGAATGCGGCTGCACAGTAATGTCTCTTATCGATAGCGGTTATGATATCGTTTAGGACCTTGCGCGTGGCTGAGGTGCACCCATGACCAGCTCGGAAGCCAGATTGCATAGAGGAGAAGGTATGGTGGGATTCGAAATGGTTGGTGATCTGTTAGTTAACTTGGCTTTCGAAGACCTTAGAAAGGCAGGGTAGGATAGATATAAGTCTGTAGCAGTTTGGGTCTAGAGTGTCACCCTCTTTGAAGAGGGGGATGACTGCGGCAGCGTTCCAATCTTTGGGGATCTCAGATGATACGAAAGAGAAGTCGAACAGGCTAGTAGGGGTTGCAACAATTTCAGCAGATAATTTTAGAAAGAGAGGGTCCAGATTGTCTAGCCCGGCTGATTTGTAGGGGTCCAGATTTTGCAGCTCTTTCAGAACATCAGCTATCTGGATTTGGGTGAAGGAGAAATTGGGGAGGCTTGGGCAAGTTGCTGTGGGGGGTGCAAGCCAGTTGACCGGGGTAGGGGTAGCCAGGTGGAAAGCATGGCCAGCCATAGAAAAATGCTTATTGAAATGTTCAATTATCGTGTATTTATGACAGTGTTTCCTAGCCTCAGTGCAGTGGGCAGCTGGGAGGAGGTGCTCTTATTCTCCATGGACTTTACAGGGTCCTACAACCTTTTTGAGTTTGTGCTACAGGATGCACACTTCTGGTTGAAAAATCTAGCCTTAGCTTTCCTAACTGCTTGTGTATATTGGTTCCTAACTTCCCTGAAAAGTTGCATATCACGGGGGCTATTTGATGCTAATGCAGTATGCCACAGGATGTTTTTGTGCTGGTCAAGGGCAGTCAGGTTTGGAGTGAACCAAGGGCTATATCTGTTCCTGGTTCTAAATGTTTTGAATGGGGCATCCTTATTTAAAATGGTCAGGAAGGCACTTTTAAAGAATAACCAGGCATCCTCTACTGACGGGATTAGGTCAATATCCTACCAGGATACCTGGGCCAGGTCGATTAGAAAGGCCTGCTCGTTTTAGGGAGCGTTTGACAGTGAATAGGGGTGGTCGTTTGACCGTAAACCCATTACGGATGCAGGCAATGAGGCAGTGATCGCTGAGATCTTGGTTGAAGACAGCAGAGGTGTATTTGGAGGGAGAGAAAAGCCCGGCAGGTTCCAGAATATCCAGTGTAGCGCTCCGGAGGAGGTAAGAGGGGTTCTCGGGACACTGGGGTAGGCTGGGAGATTACAGCTGTGACCCGCTGCCCAGTGAGGAATCCGCAGAATTGCTCCAGCAAAGTCTCAAATACCTGGGCATGGCGTTCTGCCAGGGTATGGTGTCCCTCCATAAGACATTGCAGTAACTCCTTGTGTCGTCCAATGGTGGCAGGGAGACAGCATTGTGGAGCTGGTCTGAATCTGCTGTGTCGGTCATGCCCAGTTCGTACTATCACGTTTTAGGGAAGACCCAGATGCAGACAGTGTCAAAGTAACAAAAGTTTATTACTAGAACAGGGGGCAGGCAAAACGACAGGTCAACGGCAGGCAGAAGTCAGTAATCCAGTGTGGTGGGACAAGGTACAGGACGGCTGGCAGGCTCAGGGTCAGGGCAGGCAGAATGGAAAACTAGTAAACAGGAATAAAAAACAGACAGGAGCAAGGGGGAAAACGCTGGTAGGCTTGACAAATAAAACGAACTGGCAACAGACAAACAGAGAACACAGGTATAATTACACAGGAGATAATGAGGAGAGATGGGAGACACCTGGTGGGGGGTGGAGACAAGCACAAAGACAGGTGAAACAGATCAGGGTGTGACAGATCAATGGAAACAGGATGCACCTGAGCTCAATTTTGAGTCTCATAGCAAAGGTTCGGAATAGTTATGTAAATAAGGGTCTGAATACCTATTTAATACATTAGCAAACATAATACATTAACAGCTAAACCTGTTTTTGCTTTGTCATTATGGGTTATTGTGTATAGATTTATGAGGGAAAACAATAATTGTATCAATTTTAGAATAAAGCTGTAACGTAACAACATTTTGAAAAAGTCAAGGGGTCTGAATACTTACCAAATGCACTGTACTTCCATAAAACATTTTAAACTGGTACCAGGCTACCTTCAGAGGAGAATTGTGAGGCTTGTGGGCATCCTAGAGAAAAACAGACATGTTCGTGAGAGTCTCAACTTTCGATGGAGGGCTACCGAGTGGGCAACGGTCTAAGGCACTGCATCTCAGTGCTAGAGGAGTCACTACAGACCCTGGTTAGATTCCAGGCTGTATCACAACCGACTGTGATTGTGAGTCCAATAGGGTGGCGCACAATTGGCCCAGCATCGTCCGGGTCAGGGTTTGGCTGGGGTAGGCCATCATTGTAAATAAGAATTTGTTCTTAACTGACTTGCCTAGTCAAATAAAGGTTAAATAAAATACAAAATACAAATATTAGTGTGTAACCCAAACAGCTTGGACGCTACAGACAGACGTTGGCAGATCTGCGGTACTGGCTTCAGACAAGTCCTGTGACGCTTGTGGTGGTCATAGAGCAAAACAGAGAACACCATTGTGTTCGTGCGAGTATGGATTTCGGTTCGCACGATTCAGACGTTGTCGTGAGAAGACCGATTTTAGGCAGTCAATAGGAAAATATATGTGTCACGGGGTTGATGTTTGTCATTACATTGAACGGGAAAAGATGGGTCACAGAGTTTATGCCTAAGTGAATGTATTGTATTGAATGGGGGAATATTTGCATCACAATATGGATATGGAAGAGAAAGACATCACAGACATGACACCTCTATCCCTCTCTTTCTCTCATTCATTTTATTCATCAATCTACACACAATAACCCATAATGTGAAAAGAGGTTTTTAGAAATGTTTGCAAATGTTTTAAACATACAAAACAGAAATACCTTATATACATAAGTATTCAGACCCTTTATGTGAGACTCAACATTTAGCTCAGGTGCCTCCTTTCCATTGATCATCCTTGAAATGTTTCTACAACTTGATTGGAGTCAACCTGTTGTAAATTCATGTGATTGGACATGATTTTTAAAGGCACACACCTGTCTATATAAGTCCCATATATATATGGCTCTGACAGGGCATGTCAGAGCCAAAAACCAAGCCATGAGGTCAAAGGAATTGTTCGTTGAGCTCCGATACAGGATTGTGTTGAGGCACAATCCTGTCAAGGAGACAGTGGCCTCCATCAGTATTAAATGGAAAAAGTTTGGAACCACCAAAACTCTTCCTGGAGCTGGCTGCCTGGCCAAACTGAACTTTGGTCAAGGAGGTGACCAAGAACCTGATGGTCATTCTGACAGAGCTCCAGAGTTCCTCTGTGGTTATGGGAATAGAATAGACTGACGAGTTTCAGAAGAAAGGTCTTTGTTTCTGTCCTATATCTGAGAGGTATAGGAAAGAAAATTTTACATTTTTAAAACTTTTTTTTACAATTTAACTTGGTCAAAGAAAATGGCTCAACAGAATTAAATACAATTGTTATTTGTCCCTTACCAGCTTCTTTATGTCAATATCAGGCTGACTGACAGAGAATGGACACCATGTGGAGGAGCCTGTCCAGATATATCTGTATCTTCTTCCTGCTGGCCCTGTCAGGCCTCTTCTTCCTGTTCAGCAACATGAACATTCTGGAGGTAGGGTAAATCCATCTGGCCTAATACGAACCAATCTCACATTGCTTCTATCACCCTCTCCCCCTCATCAGGGGAGCTACACTGGGGTGTCTCTAGCTGCTCTTATCAACGTGGGTGTATTTACATACACTAGTGTTGCTTTTAATTATATTGGGTGGCACAAAAACAGTCCACTGCGTTGCCTTAAGTTAAATACAATTCCATTTCAACTTATTGTGCTGGGTGCCAGGAATGTTGGTCATTATGAAGTTTGGAATTTGAGACAAAATATCTGAAGAATCGTATTATTAAACAGACTTTCCAAATGTGGGTCTGTTGTAGACCCACTTCCTCTCTGTCCACATATGGTGCACGTGAAGGACTTTTATTTTGACCTGAGGTAAGCAGAGGAAGTCGGTTGACAACAGACCCACATTTGGAAAATCTGTAATACGATCCTTTAGATATTTTTTAAGTCAGCCTTCATAATAACCAACAGTCCTGCCAATCGGCACAGTAAGTTGAAATGGAAATGGATTTAATTTACAACCCAATACAATTTAAAGCAAAGCTAGTGTATGTAAATACACCCACGTTGCTAAGAGCAGCTAGGGCGTCACGAAAACAGTAGGTTTTTAGATGCTACACTTGATGCATAGATTTTGCCAGCATCAGCAGAATGCAAGCCAACTTTATCAAGTGTTCTTGGGTGTGAGTCATGCATCAAATTCTTGAAAATAGTACCAGAGAGTCATTTTACACTGAACAGCGCAAGCCTCTCACAGAGCTATGCTGCTTATGTCCAGGTTTCATTAAAATTAATGGAAGCGTCACACACTCTACAAAAGTTAGTGTCCAGTGTAGCATGCCTGTTAGTGACCTCTCCTCTTTACTCAGCAGAAGCTCAACTGCCAAGCAGTGTCAATGTTCTACCAGCACCAAAGCAACATCCACTCAGCTTTGCTCCCAGATGGCCCTTCTCCTCTGGACCGCAATCAGAGCTACTGTAGCCAGGAGCCCTCACCGGAGGAGGCTCTGGAGGAGCGTGACCTCCTAGAGTCCATCGCCTGGCCACAGCCTCTGCCCCATTCTGTGAATGTGTCCCTGAACCAGACCAGTGACCCTGCACACAGCCTTTTTGTGATCCTGCCAGCAGGGGGCAGGAGAGAGTGGCACGTGGGGAACCAGTTGGAGGCTCTGGTCCATATGCATGACTTCCAGGGGCGTCCCAAGAGCTATGGTGGAGACTTCTTGCTGGCCCGGCTGCATTCCTCCACATTGGGGGCAGGCGTTGCAGGACAGGTGCTGGACCACAGGAATGGGACCTACTCTGCCATTTTCCCGTTACTATGGCAGGGGTCTGCACAGGTGGAGGTGACACTGGTCCATCCTAGTGAGGCAATTCATGTTCTACGACGGATACGAGAGGAACGGCCCGACCGGATTCCCTTTCAAAGTCTGTTCCGCTCTGGAAAACTGTCCCAGACAACTGTATGTAACCTGTGTCTGCCGACCAACCAGAAGCCGCTGTGCAATTACACAGACCCCCACACAGGGGAGCCCTGGTACTGCTACAAGCCCAAGCTGCTGAGCTGTGACACACGGATCAACCACGCCAGGGGACCCTATGTGAACCATCTGCTCGTGAACAAGGAGGCATTGCTCTTTCAAAGGTTAGTGAGTTTTACAGTATGCAAGTGAATGAGTTTAAAAGTGTGTGAAATGTATTCACAGACTCTGTTTCCAATGTATCAGATTGCATGCTGCATTGAGTTTATTTAACATTCAAATATGATTCTTTCTCCACTTTTTCTCAGTGGTGTAAATATCAAAGTTCCCATTCATCCTTCAGGGTCTGACAGTGTCATTGTGCTGCCTGAGAAAAAAGGTAGGCAAGCAAGGAGATACCACAGTACAACTGTGTGTATATCTTTTTAACACTAGTTAACCAGCCTACTAACTGCTCTGCTCTGCTGTGTGGCTGTTTACTTCAACTCTGGAGAGTTTCTGGGTGTGCAGGACAGTATTCGAGCCAACTACTGCATCTACAGTAATGTAAGGTGGGAAAGCCCTAGCACTTCTATTGCCTGTAAAGTGATGATGCTAGCTGGTGCAAGATGCTTGCTTTTCTCTTTCAGACAAAGCAGACGTGGAGAGAAGCAGCATGAAGACAGAGTCTACCAGGATCACTCCTTCCGGGTATTACTTCCAAGGGTCATGGCGAGCTCTGGGTGGTGGTGTGATGCGCCAGTTTAACATCTCATCTGCCACTCAGTGTCTGAAGGGCAAGGTGGTGTACATGTACGGAGACTCTACTGTCAGACAGTGGTTCGAGTACCTCAACACCTTAGTACCAGGTAAGTCTTGCGGCATCTTTCACTCTCTACTGTGCTTTCTAACACTCTCTTCTTTTTGTCCAACTCCCAACTCGCCCTTCCTCTTTGTGACAGACCTGAAGGAGTTCAACCTTTACAGTCCTAAGAATGTGGGGCCCTTCATGGCAGTGGACAGCACCCACAACATCCTGCTGAAATACCGTTGTCACGGTCCTCCAATCCGCTTCAACACTGTCATCGCCAGTGAGATGCGCTATGTAGCTAATGAGCTGGATGGCCTAACTGGTGGGTCAAATACTGTGGTGTTCATCAGCATATGGTCCCATTTCAGCACCTTCCCTGTGCAGGTATACATTCGCCGACTACGCCACATTCGGCGGGCGGTGGTGCGGCTTCTGAACCGGGCTTCGGGGACCCTGGTGGTGTTGCGCTCGGCCAACCTCCAGGCCCTGGACCCAAAAGTGAGCCTGTACAATAGTGACTGGTTCTCAGTGCAGCTGGATGGGGTGCTCAGGGCTATGTTCAAGGGTCTGGATGTTGTACTGATAGACGCCTGGGAGATGACCCTTGCCCACCACCTCCCCCATGCCCTCCACCCACCTCCTATCATCATCAAGAACATGATAGACATTATCCTCTCTCAAGTCTGCCCAGAGTAGGGCTAGCAGATTAAGAATGATTTATATCAGAATTGTATCATTCAACACCTACAGTATACAATATTTTTAAAAATCCTAGAAATACCAAATTCTGCATTATGTATTTTTACTGTTGTCACATCACTCTTGATAGTATCACCGATATTTAATAAGCTTACGTATCGGCCACACGGCCCTCGTCAGAGCTTTTGTTATGTCGGTAAAACCACCCGCTCTCTCAAACAGAGAATTAGTGAACATAAAAGTTCAATCAGGAGAAACGACTGGGATTATCCAGTCGCTGTACATTTCAATGACCTGAAGCATGACATTTCCACCTTTAGATTTTGTGGCATAGAGAAATGTAAGATATCAGATAGGGGAGGAGATATTAATAATACTCTGAGTAAAAGAGAATGTTTTGGGATTTTCACCCTCCAGACATTATTTCCTAAAGGACTTAATGATGAAATGCTTGTTATGTTGTGAATTTGAACATGAAATATGTGTCTCTTGTAGATTATTCTGACGTTTTTCGAACGATGTACCCTATGACTAATGAAAACTTACTATGTCCTCATTGAGAATTTACAGACGTGTTCAATACGCCTTATTTATACACTTTTGTAATATTTATGAAATGCATATTGTTATATTTGGTAGCACTTATTTGTTTTTCCTTTGTCTCCAACCCCCTTCGATGTGTAGAACAGATGTGGGTGGGGCCAGGTCTACATAAGGGTGCTAATTTTAAGAAATTCACAAAAGCTCTGACGAGGGCTGTGAGGCTGATACGTTAGCTTATTAAAGATCAGTGATACTATCAAGAGCAGTGTGCGGTTTCCTTTTTCCTTCATCTTGTTCAATTGTTGCCATGCACCTGCAGAAAAGATTACTCAGATGTGCGAGTGTCTTTTGAATACTGTTGTCACATCACAATGAATGACGATTGTTACTGATTGTTACATTTTGTCTGTGAACATTTGTGTCCAGATTTCTCTATTGAGGCTTACACTGAGTGTACAAAACATTAAAGACAACCGCTCCTCCAATGACCAAGTGAATTGAGGTTAAAGCTATGATCCCTTATTGATGTCACTTGTTAAATCCACTTCAATCAGTGTAGATGATGGGGAGGAGACAGGTTAAATAAAGATGTTTAAGCCATGAGACAATTGAGACATGGATTGTGTATGTGTGCCATTCAGAGGATGAATGGGAAATACACAAGATTTAAGTGCCTTTGAATGGAGTATGGCTGTAGGTGCCAGGTGCACACCGTTGGCATAAAGAACTGCAATGCTGCTGGGTTTTTCACGCTCAACAGTTTCCCGTGTGTGTCAAGAATGGTTCACCACCCAAAGGACATCCAGCTAACTTGACAAAACTGTGGGAATCATTGGAGTCAATATGGGCCAGCATCCCAGTGGAATGCTTTCGACACCTTGTGGAGTCCATGCCCCGACGAATTGAGGCTGTTGTGAGGGTAAAATGGGAGGGTGCAACTCAATATTAAGAAGTTGTCCTTAATGTTTTGTACACTCAGTGTATGTCAAACGTGATTTGCTTATTTTAAATGTTTTATAAAAGTACAGACTGAGCTTCAAAATAGTATAATATCATACACTGTAGTTGGAGAAAACATGGGAAAGTTATTTTGCTTTAAAAGGTGATAAACTTGTTGTCCCACTTTGGAGACAAGTAAGAGAAAATTCCCTTTGATTTTTATGAGATTTTCACACCTCCTAGAGGGCTATTCTTTGTTTACACCCATTCAGCATAGTTCACACCCTCTTAAGCCTTAGCCCAACCCACAAATTGCTAATGCGTGTGAGTCAGCATGGCATTGTCCTCCAGAAAGTAGTCTCACTACTTTATCCCTAAGAGTCTGTTGATGCACCCGTGTGTCAATCTAAGTAACATAATAAAAAAATCCCTTCAAAATCCATCAGGCTGCGTCTCAATCCACCACATCCGTCTATGTTGACTTTCTGCATCTGCGATCGAAGGTGTCTTAGTTACAGTGTTATTTGGAGTTACAGTGGTGTTTGTCAGACCATGAGACATCCCGAAAATTGGTCTTCTTACGAAACATCTGTAGCGTCCAAACGGTTTGGCCTACAAAACTATTATGACCACTCTATGGAAAGGGAGACTCTCACAAACGCGATGGTGTTCTCTGTTTTGCTACGACAACCACACGTGTCACAGGACCCATACGAATGTGTGGAAGTATGGAGGTAGTTTTGTGCCCCCCAAAAATAAGGGATGTCAACAAAAACAAACAAATCCTGAGCTTTCTAATATTCGGAAAATGTTCAGACCCCTTCACTTTTTGTTAAGTCCTTATTCTAACATTGATTAAATCGTTTTTTTCCTTCTCATCAATCTACACACAATACCCTATAATGAGAAAGCAAAAACTTTTTTTTTTTAAATGTTTGCAAAAATGGAAATATCACATTTACATAAGTATTCAGACCCTTTATTAATCAGTACTTTGTTGAAGCACCTTTGGCAGCGATGACAGCCTCTAGACTTCTATGGTATGAACCTACAAGCTTGGCACACCTGTATTTGGGGAATTTCTCCCATTCTTCTCTGCAGATCCTCTTAAGCTCTGTCAGGTTGGATGGGGAGCGTTGATGCACAGCTATTTTCAGGTCTCTCCAAAGATGTTCGATCGGGCTCAAGTCCGAGCTCTGGCTAGGCCAATCAAGAACATTCAGAGACTTATCCCGAAGACACTCCTGCGTTGCCTTGGCTGTGTGCTTAGGGTCTTTGTCCTGTTGGAAGGTGAACCTTCACCCCAGTCTGAGGTTCTGAGCACTCTGGAGCAGGTTTTCATCAGGGATCTCTCTGTACTTAGCTCCGTTCATCTTTTCCTCGATCCTGACTAGTCTCCCAGTCCCTATCGCTGAAAAACATCCCCACAGCATGATGCTGCCACCGCCATTCTTCACTTTCATGATGGTGCCAGGTTTCCTCCAGACATGACGCTTGGCATTCAGGCCAAAGAGTTCAATCTTGGTTTCATCAGACCAGAGAATCTTGTTTCTTATGGTCTGAGAGTCCTTTAGGTGCCTTTTGGCAAACTCCAAGTGGGCTGTCATGTGCCTTTAACTGAGGAGTGTCTTCTGTCTGGCCCCTCTACCATAAAGGCCTGATTGCTGCAGTGCAGTCCAGAGATGGTTGTCCTTCTGGAAGGTTCTCCCATGTCCACAGAGGAACTCTGGAGCTCAGTCAGAATGACCATTGAGTTCTTGGTCACCTCCCTGACCAAGGCCCTTCTTCCCAGATTGCTCAGTGTGGCTGGGCAGCCAGCTCTATGAATAGTCTTGGTGGTTCCAAACTTCTTCCATTTAAGATTGTTGGAGGCCACTGTGTTCTTGGTGACCTTCAATGCTGCAGATTTTTTTTGCTACCCTTCCCCAGATCTGTACCTCGACACATTCTTATCTCAGAGCTATTTCGAACAATTCCTTTGAGCTCATTGCTTGGTTTTGCTCTGACATGCACTGTCAACTGTAGGGGACTTACAGTTGAAGTCGGAAGTTTACATACACCTTAGCCAAATACATTTAAACTCAGTTTTTCACAATTTCAGACATTTAATCAGAGTAAAAATTCCCTGTCTTATGTCAGATAGGATCACCACTTTATTTTAAGAATGTGAAACAGAATAATAGTAGAGAGAATGATTTATTTCAGCTTTTATTTCCTTCATCACATTTCCAGTGGGTCAGAAGTTTACATACACTTGTATTTGGTAGCATTGCCTTTAAATTGTTTTGGGTAGCCTTCCACAAGCTTCCCACAATAAGTTGGGTGAATTTCGGCCCATTCCTCCTGACAGAGCTGGTGTAACTGAGTCAGGTTTGTAGGCCTCATTGCTCGCACACACTTTTTAAATTCTGTCCACACATTTTCTATGGAATTGAGGTCAGGGTGTTGTGACGGCTTGTTTGTAGGACCCCTTGCTCTCACACGCTCTTTCAGTTCTGCGCACAAATGTTCTATAGGATTGTGGTCAGGGCTTTGTGAGGGCTTGGGGTCATTGTCCATTTGGAAGACCCATTTGCGACCATGCTTTAACTTCCTGACTGATGTCTTGACATGTTGCTTCAATATATCCACATAATTTTCCTCCCTCATGATGTCATCTATTTTGTGAAGTGCACTAGTCCTTCCTGCAGCAAAGCACCCCCACAACATGATGCTGCCCCCTCGTGCTTCACGGTTGGGATTGTGTTCTTCGGCTTGCAAGCCTCCCCCTTTTTCCTCCAAACAAAACGATGGTCATTACTGCCAAACATTTCTATTTTTGTTTCATCAGACCAGAGGACATTTCTCCAAAAAGTACGATCTTTGTCCCCATGTGCAGTTGCAAACCGTAGTCTGGCTTTTTTAATGGCGGTTTTGGAGCAGTGGTTTCTTCCTTGCTGAGCGGCCTTTCAGGTTATGTCGATATAGGACTTGTTTTACTGTGGATATAGATACTTTTGTACCTGATTCCTCCAGCATTTTCACAAGGTCCTTTGCTGTTGTTCTAGGATTGATTTGCACTTTTCGCACCACAGTACTTTCATCTCTAGGAGACAGAACACGTCTCCTTCCTGAGTGGTATGACGGCTGCGTGGTCCCATGGTGTTTATACTTGCGTACTATTGTTTGTACAGATTAAAGTGGTCCCTTCAGGCGTTTGGAAATTTCTCCCAAGGATGAACCAGACTTGTGGAGGTCTACAATGTTTTTTCCTGAGGTCTTGACTTATTTATTTAGATTTTCCCATGATGTCAAGCAAAGAGGCACTGAGTTTGAAGGTAGGCCTTGAAATACATCCACAGGTACACCTCCAATTGACTCAAATGACATAATTTTCTGGAATTTTCCAAGCTGTTTAAAGGCACAGTCAACTTAGTGCATGTCAACTTCTGGCCCACTGGAAGTGAGTTATAAGTCAAATAACCTGTCTGTGAACAATTGTTGGAAAAATTACTTGGGTCATGCACAAAGTAGATGTCCTAACCGACTTGCCAAAACTATAGTTTGTTAAACAAGAAATTTGTGGAGTGGTTGAAAAATTAGTTTTATTGACTCCAACCTAAGTGTATGTTAACTTCAGACTTCAACTGTATGTAGACAGGTGTGTGCCTTTCCAAATCAAGTCCAATCAATTGAATTTACCAATCAAGTTGTAGAAACATCTCAGGGATGATCAATGGAATCAGGATGCACCTGTCCTGAGCTCAATTTCGAGTCTCATAGCAATACTTATATAAATACATTTTATGTATTTATATATTTTATATATATATATATTTGCAAACATTTCTAAAAACCTGTTTTTGCGTTGTCATTATGGGGTATTGTATGTAGATTGAGGAGGGGAATCAGTAATTAATCGAGTTTAGAATAAGGCTGTAATGTAACAAACTGTGGAAAAAGTCATGGGGTCTGAATATAGGACAGACACTTCAAAACTTTATTCCTCATTATTAGTTTTTTGACTGTCTCTTTGCCAACTATTAATACTGTATGTTATTCAATATGTATATAATGGTAAAGGCCAAATTCAATGTGGTGGTCCTGGGCTGAAGTGGTTACACGTGGTTTGCTGTTGTGAGGCCGGTTGGACGTACTGCCAAATTCTATAAAACAACATTGGAGGCGGCTTATGGTAGAGAAATGGACATTAAATTCTCTGGCAACAGCTCTGGTGGACATTCCTGCAGTCAGCATGCCAATTTAACGCTCCCTCAAAACTTGAGACTTCTGCGCTATTGTGTTGTGTGACAGAACTGCATAAGGTGCACCTGTGTAATGACTATACTGTTTAATCAACGTTGATATGCCACACCTGCCAGGTAAATGGATTATCTTGGTAAGGAGAAATGCTCACTAACAGGAATATAAACAAATTGGTTCACAAAAGTTGAAAGAAATATGCTTTTCTGGGCTCTTTTATTCCAGTTCATGAAACATTACAATGAAAATTACTATGAAATAATAAAATATTTCAGTTGTGTATATTACTTAGTATTTATTTGATGACTATATTGTTTTTCATTCCTTAAAGTCATCATCTAATTTCTGCACAAGCAGTAGCAGCTCCAGAGCTGAAATCATTTTACTAGCTCTTCAAATTAGATAAAGCATACTTTCTCCAACTTTCTCTATCCCTCTAGTCATTGTGTTGTGTACATTCCTCTCTCATGTGATCGGTGTGTATCTAACGGCTCCCGAGTGGCACAGCAGTCTAAGGCACTGCATCTCAGTGCAATAGGTGTCACTAGTACTACCCCTGGTATAAATCCAGGCTGTGTCACATCTGGAGGTGATTGGGAGTCCCATAGGGCGGCCCATCGTTGTCCGGGTTTGGCAGGTGGTAGGCCGTCATTGTAAATAAGAATTTGTTCTTACCTGACTTGCCTAGTTAATTAAAACTGTATACGTCTCTGTGAGTTTCCATGAGATAGCACAGCGACAAAGTCAAAATTGGCTATATTGTGCAAATTCATGAAAACAAAAATTAGCTTTTTGGTCATAAAGTGAGGGTTAGGCATAAGGTTTGCAGTGTGGTTAAGGTTAGGTTTAAAATCACATTTTATGAAGAGAAATTGTAGAAATAGGTAGGTTTTTATAACTTTGTGGCAGTGGCATGTGCAACTAGTGACAACAGTCTCTGTTTGAGCTGGAAACAACAGGCACAATGGATTAGGGTCATTGTAGTTAATTACCAAGTTTCTGCGCTGTATAAGGGTGAATATTTGCTTAAAGAAAACTACAACTCCCTTCAACCCAGCGTCCCACATAGTTCTTGACTTGATTTCTCTCGTGAGTGATTTGATTTCCCTCTAGAGAAGTAACGAAATGGAATTCAAGTAATTGAACAGATGTCGGTCATTTTAGCACTAATCTGTCTTAAAAACGTTAGATACTTTTTTGTATGTTATCTTTTATAAATATTTGAAAGAGGGAGGTGCCTACAAGCCTCTCAAATGTTTTTTTCTTACCTCTCCTGCACATGCTATTTTCATTGGACTTATAAACTCTCATCATACTGTAAATAAATAAATACACATTTCAAAACAAGTTTAAATGTTTTGATAAACTTACATTCAGTTTCCCCTCCCTGTTGCACACAGCAAACTTGGCTGGATTAAGATGAAATCGTCAAACCTGTTACATTCAACCCTGTTGTAACCTTTTATGGTAATTTCTCTTCTTTTAACCTCTGGAGATAAAACATGTTTGTTATGAAGTTGAACATGTGCTCTTTATGACAGAACGTTAAAATGTAGTGAAATCAATTATTATTAAACTACCCAAAATACACTATCAGTGGAAAGACCCAGCTAAGATGGATACCACAAAAATAATTAGGTGCTCAGCCTGAAACTGAGAAACATACAATAAAAGACAAATTGTCAGACACACTCGTGCACACACAGACAAAATACACAAGTGCCCACGTACACATGCACGTGCGCACAGACACACACTTTAACACTGCAGGAAGAGACAATACATCGTGCCAGCTTGGACAGTTTGAATATTTTTTTCTTCCAAACAAGTTAGTGTGTCTATAGGCTTTAACACCAGGTGGTTGCTATGGAGAGGACGTACCTGTCACCTCTCACCTCTATCAACCCACCCCTGCCTCACACCCACCCACCCATCTCCCCAAAACAGCAGCAACCTCCTATCCGTTCTTCAATAGGAACAATTGTCACGACTTCCACCGAAGGTGGCTCCCCTTCCTGTTCGGGCGGCGCTCGGTGGTCGTCGTCACCGGTCTACTAGCTGCTCTCCCTGTTTGGGCGGCGCTCGGTGGTCGTCGTCACCGGTCTACTAGCTGCTCTCCCTGTTCGGGCGGCGCTCGGTGGTCGTAGTCACCGGTCTACTAGCTGCTCTCCCTGTTTGGGCGGCGCTCGGTGGTCGTCGTCACCGGTCTACTAGCTGCTCTCCCTGTTTGGGCGGCGCTCGGTGGTCGTCGTCACCGGTCTACTAGCTGCTCTCCCTGTTTGGGCGGCGCTCGGTGGTCGTCGTCACCGGTCTACTAGCTGCTCTCCCTGTTTGGGCGGCGCTCGGTGGTCGTCGTCACCGGTCTACTAGCTGCTCTCCCTGTTTGGGCGGCGCTCGGTGGTCGTAGTCACCGGTCTACTAGCTGCTCTCCCTGTTTGGGCGGCGCTCGGTGGTCGTCGTCACCGGTCTACTAGCTGCTCTCCCTGTTTGGGCGGCGCTCGGTGGTCGTCGTCACCGGTCTACTAGCTGCTCTCCCTGTTTGGGCGGCGCTCGGTGGTCGTCGTCACCGGTCTACTAGCTGCTCTCCCTGTTCGGGCGGCGCTCGGTGGTCGTCGTCACCGGTCTACTAGCTGCTCTCCCTGTTTGGGCGGCGCTCGGTGGTCGTCGTCACCGGTCTACTAGCTGCTCTCCCTGTTTGGGCGGCGCTCGGTGGTCGTCGTCACCGGTCTACTAGCTGCTCTCCCTGTTCGGGCGGCGCTCGGTGGTCGTCGTCACCGGTCTACTAGCTGCTCTCCCTGTTCGGGCGGCGCTCGGTGGTCGTCGTCACCGGTCTACTAGCTGCCACCGATTCCCTTTTCCATTTCTGTTGGTTATGTCTTATTGGTTTCACCTGTTTCTCGTTTGGGGTTTGGTTAGGGCTATTTAAGCCTGTTATGCCCGCCTGCTTTTGTGCGGGCTTGTTTCTCTGTTCTGTTTTGTGGATGGTAATTGTTTGTATTTTTCCGGACTGTTTGTGTCCTCTTTTGGCCGGGTAATTTATTTGCCTGTTGTTTTGGCATGACCTTTTCTCACCGGAAATAAATATGTTTTTCCTTAATTTAAACCTCTACTCTCTGCACCTGACGCACCCACCACTCCTAGTTACGTAATAGAAGCCCGCACCAAGTATGGAGTCAGCAGGAGCAGCTGCAACCCCTCTCCCATCGATGGAGGAGCGTGTCCTCCATCACACGGCCATCCTCCATAGAATCGGGTCAGCAATGGACCAGATGATGGAGAGAATGGACCGATGGCCCTGCTGGACCACTATTGGTGTAGCCTCCGGGAGGACGTCCACAGGGAGCTAGCTTGTCGGGACTCCCTCGAAGAGCTCATAGACATGTCGATCCAACTGGACAACCTGCTGGCTGCCCGCAGGTGTTCAGAACGGGCCCTGTTAGTTCCACCTCCCGGCCCTCCCGCTCCAATACCTATGGAGTTGGGGGGGGGCCACATCGAGGGGAACCGGAGGAGGAGGCTCCTCCTTCACCAGCTGAGGACACACTGCCGACCGGTGCTGGAGGAGCTCGCCTGGGAGTCGAAAGGGCAGGCAGAGCACTTCTCGGTCACCCCAGGTGAGTCAGCACCAAACTCACCCAGAGCTCCCTGTTGGTCACATGTTTTTACTAATCTCTTTCCCTGAGTTTTCTCCCTCTCTCCAGCATAAGGTGCTAGTCGATTCAGGCGCAGCTGGGAACTTTATGGATCGCGGACTCGCTCGTAGGTTAGGGATTCCGCTGGTGCCGATAGATCCCCCCTTCCCCGTGCACTCCTTAGATAGCCGACCGTTAGGGTCAGGGCTGGTCAGGGAGGCCACGGTTCCACTGGACATGGTAACGCAGGGGGATCATGGGGAGCGGATTAGTCTATTCCTTATTTATTCACCTGCGTTTCCAGTGGTGCTGGGGGTTCCCTGGCTGGCTAGTCACAATCCTATGATTTCTTGGAAACAGGGGACTCTCCAGGGGTGGTCAGAGGAGTGTTCAGGTAGGTGTATAGGAGTTTCCATTGGTGCCACGACGGTGGAGAGTCCAGACCAGGTCTCCACTGTGCGCTTTCCTTCTTCTGTAAGAAGAGGGCGACCAAATTACCACCTCATCGACGAGGGGATTGCGTGATAAACCTCCAGGTAAACGCAGCACTTCCCAGGAGTCACGTGTACCCGTTGTCACAGGAGGAGACAGTGGCTATGGAGACATACGTCACTGAATCTCTGGGACAGGGGTACAGTCGGCCTTACACGTCACCCGTCTCCTCGAGTTTCTTTTTTGTGAAAAAAAGGAGGGAGGCCTGCGTCCGTGCATTGATTATAGAGGTCTAAATGCCATCACAGTGGGGTTACCTCTCATCGCTACGGCGGTAGAATCATTTCACGGAGCGCGTTTTTTTCACTAAACTGGACCTCAGGAGCGCATATAATCTGGTGCGTAGCGTTCCCTTTTCCTTTTCTGTTGGTTATGTCTTATTGGTTTCACCTGTTTGCTTTTGTGCGGGCTTGTTTCTCTGTTCTGTTTTGTGGATGGTAATTGTTTGTATTTTTCCGGACTGTTTGTGTCCTGTTTTGGGCCGGTCATTTATTTGCCTGTTGTTTTGGCATGACCTTTTCTCACCGGAATAAATACGGTTTTCCTTAAACCTCTGCTCTCTGCGCCTGACTCCACACCCACCACTCCTAGTTACGTAACAACAATAATATTAATACAAATGTATCCATAATATTCAACTTCATTCTTTTAATAATCCATTTAGCACTAGTATAGAAATATGAAAAAATAACAGAGAGAACAGAAAAGTAAACAAAAACAATGTTTTTTTTTGTTGAGTAAACTCTCTCCCCTCAAAGACACCCCTCTGATTCACTTTGGCTACCCCTCCTTCCCTCCCCCTGGCATTGTTGGACGTTCCAATACTCAAAGGTCTTCATTTTCTTATCTCCTTTCCTTCTTCACCACTGATAGGTGAAAGGACCGGTTAGAGATGCACCAGTGCTTTCACTTGTCTATCCCTGTAAGATCAATTGTTGTGTAGGAAAGGAGATGAGGAAAGGTGGCCAATGAAGTGTATTGGAACAAAGCCATCCAGTGGTTTCACAGCATTGAGTTGAGACTAGAGGGAAATCACAGACAATGTGGTGACCTATGCAGCTGTGTGTGTCTGGCTCACTGCTGCACTGTGGGTTCAATAGAAGAACACAGAGATAATTATGTGTGTGTGTGTGTGTGTGTGTGTGTGTGTGCGTGCGTGCGTGCGTGCGTGCGTGTGTGCATGTGTGTGAGATGATCTGTGGTGTATATGTGAGAGAGGCAGCAGAAATCCTCTGAAGAGGCTTGAACCCTAACATTATTCCCAGTCATACTTTTATAACATTAAACCATGACCTCAGTCTCCTCCGTAGTCATTGTGTGGCTATTAGTTATTAAAGGGGAATAATTACCAGATCTAAAGCTCCACAGGCTGTAATGAGAGGGCTCAGGGTGGTGTGGAGCTCTGTGTGGAGCTCTGGCAGGCGTCTGTGCTGCAAACAGCCAGTTCAACGTGATGTAGAGCAGGGAAGCTTTAGTCCCAGCCTCCCGGCAGCAGAGCCAGGCCCCCAGCAAGATGCTGCCCAGAATTACCAGATCAGGAGAGATCTCATGATGGAAGAAGTTCAATTAGGGATTTGTCATTCTGATACAGTCCTCCTTTATCTCTCTGTTCCTCACTGTTGCATTCCTATTTGTTCTCTTTCTCCCACTCCTCTTCATCTCTCTCTTCTTCCTCTCTCCATTGCTCTCTCCTTTTTCTCTCTCTCCTCTTCCTCTCTCTCTGTGCTATGAACAGAGGTAAAGAGGAGAAAAGGCTTGGCAAGTATTCTCCAGGATAACAAGTCATTTCACATCGCAAAGCCTCTGATTATCATATACTTACACTGAAATGGTATGATCATTTGTTTCTCTCACTTACTGTAAGGACAGACCTCTGTGTGTGCACGCATGCACGCGCACGCACACACACACACACACACACACACACACACACACACACACACACACACACACACACACACACACACACACACACACACACACACACACACACACACACACACACACACACACACACACACACACAGCAATTATATTATGCATATCTGACTTTGTTGCAACTCATTTCCAGCCAAATCTGCTTTCTTCAATGTCGTTTCAAAAGCAGCTACGGGGTCCACAGAGGGACAAAACACCTCCTCCACACAGTAAACCTCAGGGGAGTCCTTTCTTCATAGTGTGTCGTGATCCACCACATTAGTCACATATATAGTCTTTATTTTTCTGTAACTTCCACTTAGAACAATGGTAACCAAATGACAAAGACAACAACAAAAAAATCTGGAAAATCATATAATTCTCTGAGTCAGTTTTGAAGTCTTCTGTTGTATGTTACACATTGTATGTGTTGTATGTTGTATGTTACATAGATTAAAGGTCCTCCAGGATCGATGTGGACTCCTCCTCCAGTGGTCACTGTCCAGAGAGGAAGAGCTGGACGCTCTAGATGAGTCTGTGGTACCATGGAAAGGGAAAGAGAGAGAGAGATGGAGATAGAGAGCGGGGAGAACAGAGAGAGACTAACAGAGAAACCAGTAGGTCTGGCATCAAATGATGTGCGTTACCTGGCTGCTTTATCCAGTGTAGCTCAGTCCTGATTGATCCACTGGTAAGTCAAGATAAGAACCGAGCAGCCATCTTCAGGTAAATCACAAAGCCAGAACATAGTGGAGCATGGTTCTGTGAACAGACTGGGCTAACATCAGACCCAGCTGGGCAGCGCACTGGAGAGCAAAGGAAGTCTCTCCTTCTTTCTCCTTCTGTATGGGTGTGTCTTTTGGTATCTGTGCAAATATATCCTTTTCATTGCTTCATCACACGTCTCACAATGTCTTTGAGCCCTCTAATTCTCTCTCTCTCTTTCTCCCTCCTTCTCTCCCTGTAGTTCCCTCCTGGAGGCCAATGTACAGAGGGTCACATAATAGTGTGTCACTGAGCAGGTCAAAACATCAGTTAAGTCACCGTTAACTTGCCCCCACATATACCCTCCAGCCCCTCCTAGTTTGTCAGTCTTAGTCCTGCTTCCCCAGAAGGTCTGTGTCGATGATGCTCTGTGGGGGTGGTATAGGTAGGCAGGGTGCAGGGGTGCTGTGGGGGAGCCGCCGGGGGCTGGACCCACCTCCCCCCTCGCTGTCTGTGTTGGAGGAGGAGGGGGGAGGAGGAGGGGGCAGGCGGGGCAAGGGTGCAGATGAGGGGGGGATCCTCGTGGACCCCATCCCTGACCTCAGGCTCTGGATCCTCCTGCACTCGTGGCAGATCCTGACGTGCGTGCAGCTGCGAGGGAGCGCCATGGCGGCCTGCGGCTGGGGCGGGTGAGGAGAGGTGGTGTTGGCCCCCAGAGGGTCCTCCAGGAGTCGCTGAGGCCCGGGGCCCATGTCTGAGGGACCTCCCTCAGCCCCTACACCCCCTCCTGGCCCCCCTGCTCCACCAGTCAGGGGTCCCGAGCCGCTGTAGAGCTTGCCGTTGCTGAGGCGCATCTCCCGTACGAGGCGGAGTGGCCGCTGGGCCCCCAGGGCGATGCGGGTGGGGTGGCGGAGGGCCGCAGAGTTGCCCAGGGGGCGGCGACGACGGGAACGGGAACTCTTCTTACAGGAGACAGCGTTTCGGAACTCGGTGAGCATCTCCTGACAGACAGACACCTGAGAGGACAGAGGAGAGAGAGAGGGACGACGGGAAGGGGAGCATAGGGAGAGATAGGGGGCCACAAAAGCAAAGTAGACAGACAGGGGGAAAAGAGGGAAGGCAAAGGGAGAGAGATAGAGGGGGAAAAAAGAGAAGGAAAGCAGAAACAGGGTGGAGGTGGAGTAAAAGAGATGGTAGGAGGAGAGGAGAACCGAATGAGGGAATAGAAAGGTAGAAATGGGGGGATGGCAATGAAAATGTTAATGAATAGAAATGATTTGGAGATAATGAGGGGAGGTGTAGAGATGGATAGAGGTTGGAGAATATCCAAAGAGCAGAGAGAGTTAATACAATCCATACAAATTACCAACTGAGCAGAACAAATTGTGTTCATTACACATTACACATAATACATAATGGTGCATAATGAACTATGAACAAACAGGCAGGCCAGCAAACTGAGGTGCATGTAGACAAACAACACACACACAAACAGACACACACACACCTCTTAACATTCCAACAGCATCACACACTTGCACAAAACGTTCCAACAAAATGCACCAAGGACACATAGACATAGTCATTATGGAATATTCTAATCTACAAAATCATAACAATGATGAATAATACTCTTACACAAACAGAAACAGTATTCATTATCAGAAAACAGACACTGATTGACAGAATGACGGGGGTGGCAGACACACAGAGAGATGAGTGATCCAGGAATGGAAACGAAGAGTACCAGCATGTGAGGCATGTAAAAGAAGATAGATCATGACATTTAATGCCAGGGAAATCATTACACACTGCTTCTTATGCAAGCAAATATTGGCATCACAATATTGGCTTATCCATACCCTGTACTAAACACGAACACTTTCTGATCACAGTCAAAATACCCTCCCGCGATCACACACCAACGCTAGTACTATAGCATGCCAACACAAGTATGTTCACACAACATCACAACATGTGACTGGACCCTGACCTGCTTACAGGAGAAATCTGTCCTGCTTCATTTGAGGTTCAGTTGTAAAAATAGCAACCCTCATCATCCATGCACAATACATAGCAAACCCAACAGTGAAACACACAGGCTAGACACACTGATTAACACACACACACACAAATGGTGCTAGAAGCAGCCCGACGAACACATATTCAAACACACACAGTTCCAGAGGCGGCCCAACAAACACACACACGCTGCACGACAGAGGATGGGGAGTAAGGGTTGGTGTGTTGCCATGGGGACCTACTGGGGTGAGTCTGTGGTGTCGGCGAGGGCAGGATTGAGGGCGTACCTCGTCTGTCTCTGAAGAGCAGCGTGTCGACCACACAAACTCCATGATGGCCACGAACACAGCAATGATGAGGCCACAGATCAACACCACGAAGATACCCCCAATGTTCTCCATGCCCAGACCTGTGGAGGAGAGACATGATGGTTAATGCACACACACATACAGTACCACCAATATGCCCCTGATATGACACAAGAACAGTTACACACACACAAAACCACAGACCCTGGTAATCTCCCATCTTACAGTACATTCGTACATTCAGAACACTTAGACAATAGTTGAGATACAAAGCTGCAAAGACACTGGAAACAGAGTAGTGTACTGACCCTTGGCTCTGTGGTCCTCCTCTTTAGGGCACTGTCCTCCCTCCCACCACCTCCTCTTCAGGATCTCCAGCCTGTTGTTTTCCTGCAGGTGCAGGATGGCCATAGTGATCTCCTCTCTGAATGGAGATCCTGGGAGGACAAAAGGAAAGAGGGAGGAGGAGAAAGAGGGTATTAAAGATGGAGAGGAAGAGGAATTAAAAGGCTTGTGGTCTCCTCCCCTTCTCATCCAGATGTTGTGGGTTGTACCACTCCCCCGTCTCTCCTTGTCTCCCATCCTCCCTCCATTTCACCACCATTCTCACCCAATCTCTCCTCTCTTTGCCATCTCTCCTCTTTCCCATCTCTTCTCATGTCTCCTCTTTCCCATCTCTCCATCTCTCCTCTTTCCCATCCATCTCTCCCGAATACCTCCCTCAATCCATCCCTCTCTCCCATTTCTCCCCACATACCTCCCTCCATCAATCTCTCCCCATACCTCCCTCCCTCCATCCCTCTCTCCCATTTCACCCCACATACCTCCCTCCATCCATCTCTCCCCCATACCTCCCCTTCCATCCCTTTATCCTCCTATACCTCCCTCCCTCTAGCCCTCTCTCCCCATACCTCCCTCCCTCTAGCCCTCTCTCCCCACATACCTCCCTCCATCATCCCTCTCTCCCCATACCTCCCTCCTCCATCCCTCTCTCCCACCATACATCCCTCCATCCCTCTCTCTCTCCCCATACCTCCTTCCATCCCTCTGACCCCATACCTCCCTCCCTCCATTCCTCCCTCCCCCATCCCTTTCTCTCCCACCATACATCCCTCCATCCCTCTCTCTCTCCCCATACCTCCTTCCATCCCTCTGACCCCATACCTCCCTCCCTCCCCCCCCATCCCTTTCTCTCCCCATACCTCCCTCCATCCCTCGCTCCCCCATACCTCCATCCCTCTCTCACCCAGTGGCATGCCGATGCCGTAGCCCTTGGTGTCCAGCAGACCACCTATCTGGGTGAGGTTACAGTTGAGTTTGCGGTAGTACTCATTCATGGTGCTCTCCAGGAGGAAGGCATATTTAGAGTTGACCACGCGGGCAATGCCCTCCTCTGTGCTCTTCACAAACACACTGGGCTGCTTGGAGTGCATGTAGTTCCACATGCGCTGGTATGTCTGGTAGCGCGAGTTCTGGAGGGAGGGAGGGAGGTGGGGGGGTGGAGGAAAGAGACGGAGGGGTGGGAAAAGGAAAGGGGAGGGAGGAGAAGGGAGGGGGGAGAAGGGAGGGGGAGAAGGGATAGAGATGGAGGGGTGGGAAAGGGAAAGGGAAAGGGGAGGGAGGAGAAGGGAGGGGGAGAAGGGATAGAGATGGAGGGGTGGGAAAGGGAAAGGGGAGGGAGGAGAAGGGAGGGGGGAGAAGGGAGGGGGAGAAGGGATAGAGATGGAGGGGTGGGAAAGGGAAAGGGGAGGGAGGAGAAGGGAGGGGGGAGAAGGGAGGGGGAGAAGGGATAGAGATGGAGGGGTGGGAAAGGGAAAGGGGAGGGAAGAGAAGGGAGGGAGGAGAAGGGAGGGGGAGAAGGGATAGAGATGGAGGGGTGGGAAAGGGAAAGGGGAGGGAGGAGAAGGGAGGGGGAGAAGGGATAGAGATGGAGGGGTGGGAAAGGGAAATGGAGAAGAAGGGAGGGGGAGAAGGGATAGAGATGGAGGGGTGGGAAAGGGGAGGGAGGAGAAGGGAGGGGGGAGAAGGGATAGAGATGGAGGGGTGGGAAAGGGGAGGGAGGAGAAGGGAGGGGGGAGAAGGTATAGAGATGGAGGGCTGGGAAAGGGAAAGGGGAGGGAGGAGAAGGGAGGGGGGAGAAGGGAGGGGGAGAAGGGATAGAGATGGAGGGGTGGGAAAGGGGAGGGAGGAGAAGGGAGGGGGGGAAGGGATAGAGATTGAGGGGTGGGAAAGGGAAAGGGGAGGGAGGAGAAGGGAGGGGGGAGAAGGGAGGGGGAGAAGGGATAGAGATGGAGGGGTGGGAAAGGGAAAGGGGAGGGAGGAGAAGGGAGGGGAGAAGGGATAGAGATGGAGGGGTGGGAAAGGGAAATGGAGAAGAAGGGAGGGGGAGAAGGGATAGAGATGGAGGGGTGGGAAAGGGGAGGGAGGAGAAGGGAGGGGGGAGAAGGGATAGAGATGGAGGGGTGGGAAAGGGAAATGGAGAAGAAGGGAGGGGGAGAAGGGATAGAGATGGAGGGGTGGGAAAGGGGAGGGAGGAGAAGGGAGGGGGGAGAAGGGATAGAGATGGAGGGGTGGGAAAGGGAAATGGAGAAGAAGGGAGGGGGAGAAGGGATAGAGATGGAGGGGTGGGAAAGGGGAGGGAGGAGAAGGGAGGGGGGAGAAGGGATAGAGATGGAGGGGTGGGAAAGGGAAAGGGGAGGGAGGAGAAGGGAGGGGGAGAAGGGATAGAGATGGAGGGGTGGGAAAGGGGAGGGATGAGAAAGGAGGAGGGAGAAGGGAGGGGGAGAAGGGATAGAGATGGAGGGGTGGGAAAGGGGAGGGAGGAGAAGGGAGGGGGGAGAAGAAGGGAGGGGGAGAAGGGATAAAGATGGAGGGGTGGGAAAGGAGAGGGAGGAGAAGGGAGGGGGGAGAAGGGAGGGGGAGAAGGGATAGAGATGGAGGGGTGGGAAAGGGAAAGGGGAGGGAGGAGAAGGGAGGGGGAGAAGGGATAGAGATGGAGCGGTGGGAAAGGGAAAGGGGAGGGAGGAGAAGGGAGGGGGAGAAGGGAGGGGGAGAAGGGATAGAGATGGAGGGTGGGAAAAGGAAAGGGGAGGGAGGAGAAGGGAGGGGGAGAAGGGAGGGGGAGAAGGGATAGAGATGGAGGGGTGGGAAAGGGAAAGGGGAGGGAGGAGAAGGGAGGGGGAGAAGGGATAGAGATGGAGGGGTGGGAAAGGGAAAGGGGAGGGAGGAGAAGGGAGGGGGAGAAGGGAGGGGGAGAAGGGATAGAGATGGAGGGTGGGAAAGGGAAAGGGGAGGGAGGAGAAGGGAGGGGGAGAAGGGAGGGGGAGAAGGGATAAAGATGGAGGGGTGGGAAAGGGGAGGGAGGAGAAGGGAGGGGGGAGAAGGGAGGGGGAGAAGGGATAGAGATGGAGGGGTGGGAAAGGGGAGGGAGGAGAAGGGAGGGGGGAGAAGGGAGGGGGAGAAGGGAAAGGGAAAGGGGAGGGAGGAGAAGGGAGGGGGAAGGGATAGAGATGGAGGGGTGGGAAAGGGAAAGGGGAGGGAGGAGAGGGAGGGGGAGAGGGATAGAGATGGAGGGGTGGGAAAGGGAAAGGGGAGGGAGGAGAAGGGAGGGGGAGAAGGGAGGGGAGAAGGGATAGAGATGGAGGGGTGGGAAAGGGAAAGGGGAGGGGGGAGAAGGGAGGGGGAGAAGGGATAGAGATGGAGGGGTGGGAAAGGGAAATGGAGAAGAAGGGAGGGGGGAGAAGGGAGGGGGAGAAGGGAGGGGGAGAAGGGAGGGGGAGAAGGGATAAAGATGGAGGGGTGGGAAAGGGAAAGGGAAAGGGGAGGGAGAAGAAGGGAGGGGGAGACGGGATAGAGATGGAGGGGTGGGAAAGGGGAGGGAGGAGAAGGGAGGGGGAGACGGGATAGAGATGGAGGGGTGGGAAAGGGGAGGGAGAAGAAGGGAGGGGGAGACGGGATAGAGATGGAGGGGTGGTAAAGGGGAGGGAGGAGAAGGGAGGGGGAGACGGGATAGAGATGGAGGGGTGGGAAAGGGAAAGGGGAGGGAGGAGAAGGGAGGGGGAGAAGGGAGGGGGAGAAGGGATAGAGATGGAGGGGTGGGAAAGGGAAAGGGGAGGGGGGAAGGGAGGGGGAGAAGGGAGGGGGAGAAGGGATAGAGATGGAGGGGTGGGAAAGGGAAAGGGGAGGAGTGAGAAGGGAGGGGGAGAAGGGATAGAGATGGAGGGGTGGGAAAGGGAAAGGGGAGGGAGGAGAATGGAGGGGGGAGAGGGAGGGGGAGAAGGGATAGAGATGGAGGGGTGGGAAAGGGAAAGGGGAGGGAGGAGAAGGGAGGGGGAGAAGGGATAGAGATGGAGGGGTGGGAAAGGGAAAGGGGAGGGAGGAGAAGGGAGGGGGAGAAGGGAGGGGGAGAAGGGATAAAGATGGAGGGGTGGGAAAGGGGAGGGAGGAGAAGGGAGGGGGGAGAAGGGAGGGGGAGAAGGGATAGAGATGGAGGGGTGGGAAAGGGGAGGGAGGAGAAGGGAGGGGGGAGAAGGGAGAGGGAGAAGGGATAGAGATGGAGGGGTGGGAAAGGGAAAGGGGAGGGAGGAGAATGGAGGGGGGAGAAGGGAGGGGGAGAAGGGATAGAGATGGAGGGGTGGGAAAGGGAAAGGGGAGGGAGGAGAAGGGAGGGGGAGAAGGGATAGAGATGGAGGGGTGGGAAAGGGAAAGGGGAGGGAGGAGAAGGGAGGGGGAGAAGGGAGGGGGAGAAGGGATAAAGATGGAGGGGTGGGAAAGGGGAGGGAGGAGAAGGGAGGGGGGAGAAGGGAGGGGGAGAAGGGATAGAGATGGAGGGGTGGGAAAGGGGAGGGAGGAGAAGGGAGGGGGGAGAAGGGAGAGGGAGAAGGGATAGAGATGGAGGGGTGGGAAAGGGAAAGGGGAGGGAGGAGAAGGGAGGGGGAGAAGGGATAGAGATGGAGGGGTGGGAAAGGGGAGGGAGGAGAAGGGAGGGGGGAGAAGGGAGGGGGAGAAGGGATAGAGATGGAGGGGTGGGAAAGGGGAGGGAGGAGAAGGGAGGGGGGAGAAGGGAGAGGGAGAAGGGATAGAGATGGAGGGGTGGGAAAGGGAAAGGGAAAGGGGAGGGAGGAGAAGGGAGGGGGAGAAGGGATAGAGATGGAGGGGTGGGAAAGGGAAAGGGGAGGGAGGAGAAGGGAGGGGGAGAAGGGATAGAGATGGAGGGGTGGGAAAGGGAAAGGGGAGGGAGGAGAAGGGAGGGGGAGAAGGGAGGGGGAGAAGGGATAGAGATGGAGGGGTGGGAAAGGGAAAGGGGAGGGAGGAGAAGGGAGGGGGGAGAAGGGAGGGGGAGAAGGGATAGAGATGGAGGGGTGGGAAAGGGGAGGGAGGAGAAGGGAGGGGGAGAAGGGATAGAGATGGAGGGGTGGGAAAGGGAAAGGGGAGGGAGGAGAAGGGAGGGGGAGAAGGGATAGAGATGGAGGGGTGGGAAAGGGAAAGGGGAGGGAGGAGAAGGGAGGGGGAGAAGGGAGGGGGAGAAGGGATAGAGATGGAGGGAAAGGGAAAGGGGAGGGAGGAGAAGGGATAGAGATGGAGGGGTGGGAAAGGGAAAGGGGAGGGAGGAGAAGGGATAGAGATGGAGGGGTGGGAAAGGGAAAGGGGAGGGAGGAGAAGGGAGGGGGAGAAGGGATAGAGATGGAGGGGTGGGAAAGGGAAAGGGGAGAGAGGAGAAGGGATAGAGATGGAGGGGTGGGAAAGGGAAAGGGGAGGGAGGAGAAGGGAGGGGGAGAAGGGATAGAGATGGAGGTGTGGGAAAGGAAAAGGGGAGGGGGGAGACGGGAGGGGGAGAAGGGAGGGGGAGAAGGGATAGAGATGGAGGGGTGGGAAAGGGAAAGGGGAGGGAGGAGAAGGGAGGGGGAGAAGGGATAGAGATGGAGGGGTGGGAAAGGGAAAGGGGAGGGAGGAGAAGGGAGGGGGGAGAAGGGAGGGGGAGAAGGGATAGAGATGGAGGGGTGGGAAAGGGAAAGGGGAGGGAGGAGAAGGGAGGGGGGAGAAGGGAGGGGGAGAAGGGGTAGAGATGGAGGGGTGGGAAAGGGGAGGGAGGAGAAGGGAGGGGGAGAAGGGATAGAGATGGAGGGGTGGGAAAGGGAAAGGGGAGGGAGGAGAAGGGAGGGGGAGAAGGGATAGAGATGGAGGGGTGGGAAAGGGAAAGGGGAGGGAGGAGAAGGGAGGGGGAGAAGGGAGGGGGAGAAGGGATAGAGATGGAGGGGTGGGAAAGGGAAAGGGGAGGGAGGAGAAGGGATAGAGATGGAGGGGTGGGAAAGGGAAAGGGGAGGGAGGAGAAGGGATAGAGATGGAGGGGTGGGAAAGGGAAAGGGGAGGGAGGAGAAGGGAGGGGGAGAAGGGATAGAGATGGAGGGGTGGGAAAGGGAAAGGGGAGAGAGGAGAAGGGATAGAGATGGAGGGGTGGGAAAGGGAAAGGGGAGGGAGGAGAAGGGAGGGGGAGAAGGGATAGAGATGGAGGGGTAGGAAAGGAAAAGGGGAGGGGGGAGACGGGAGGGGGGAGAAGGGAGGGGGGGGGGAGAAGGGATAGAGATGGAGGGGTGGGAAAGGGAAAGGGGAGGGAGGAGAAGGGAGGGGGAGAAGGGATAGAGATGGAGGGGTGGGAAAGGGAAAGGGGAGGGAGGAGAAGGGAGGGGGAGAAGGGATAGAGATGGAGGGGTAGGAAAAGAGAGATATATAAATTTCCTCATATTTCCTCATAATTAAACAGATGCATTATCCTTTATCCAGCTGCAGCTGAATCAAAAGCAAGGTGGTACATTCAATATGTCATGCTAAGGAACAGCATAGACACAGAGTCAAGGTAACAGCAACCATTTAGATACAGTATTGTATATGCAACAAAACAACAAAACAGGTGAGATGTAAAATGGGTTGGATGTGAAGGACTCTTTGGTAGTGTGTACAGTTAAGAGGTAGGTGGAGAGAGGGATGATGCAGCATCAAGGGAGGTCTGGGTAAGCACAATGAACACACACACGCCTAAAGATTTACTCACCAACACACATGCACACTCAAACACACAGTCCAAACACACTGACAAACACAGATGCCGACACAGATGCCAGCAGCTCTTACATAAGCAAACACTGACACTCAGCCACTTAACACTAACAGCCACAAAGAACACAACAGGAGCTCAGAGACATGCCAGAAAATAGGGAAACAACTACACTCACACACTGTGCTCAAACACATACACACTTCACCATACACACACATACAAATAGGAGCAATCTGAGACAGGTCGGCAAATACTAGAACAACAGCACACACACACACACCTCCCTACCAGTCGTTCTCCATTTAAAGTTCTACATACGCCCGCCAGGGCCAGCGTCGGGCCGTACCATGAAGAAAGTCATGGTGCTCCCCCCGTGGATAGTGCCATACTCGATGTTGGTCTGGTCGGCCAGGTCGTCAGGAGACTCGATGGGCACCTCCATCCTCTGGACGGTCAGGAAGGCTGCCAGGTTGGCCGTGTAGGAGGAGATGATGATCAGAGTAAACATCCACCTGGGAGAAGAGAGAGACAGAGTTAGAGAGAGTAAGAGAAGGAGAGGGGGGATAGAGAGAGGGAAAGGGAGGTAGGACTAAGGGGAAAGAATGGGAGAAGTGAGACTGTCAGAGAGAGACAGAGAGGGAGACAAATGCAGAGAGTGACGCAGAGAGAGACACAGAGAGAGAGAGAGATGCAGAGAGAGACAGACAGAGAGAGAGAGAGAGAGAGGCGGAGAGAGAGAGTCCGAGAAAATAGAGTTTGACAGAATCACAGACATGGAGAGAAATGAGAGAGGAGAGGGTGACAGAGAGCCATTAACTCAGAAATACAGACTGAGACTTACTTACTTACTTACTTACTTACTTACGCACACACACACACACACACACACACACACACACACACACACACACACACACACACACACACACACACACACACACACACACACACACACACACACACACACACACACACACACACACACACACACACACACACACACACACACACACACACACACACACACACACTTACCAGACCCCTGAGACGCAGCGTGTGGACAGGGCACGGGGCATGATCTCAGAGCCCTGCTGCATGAAGCCTCCTACAGGGAACCACAGGCTGTTCCCTAGGGTGTACTGGTTCTCCAGTATGTCCTTGTGCCCCTGCAGACATGGGTGGGGGTTGTACCACTCATAGGGACTCAATCTGGGAGTAGGAGAGGAGGAGAGGAGAACGCTCTTAGAAAAAAGGGTTCCATAAGGGTTCTTTGGCTGTCCCCATAGGATAACCCTTTTTGGTTTCAGGTAGAACCCTTTTGCGTTCTATGTAGAACCCTCTGTGGAAAGGGTTCCACATGAAACCCAAAAGGGTTCTACCTGGAAACAAAAAGGTTTCTTCAAAGGGTTCTTCTACGGGGACAGCCAAAGAACCCTTTTAGGTTCTAGATAGCACCTTTTTTCTCAACCAAGGCATTTTAATTCGGTGTGTATATAAGCTACTGTAACTCATTATTATTCAATTGTGTCAACCAAAATGCACAAACAATCCCAGAGTTCCTCACTAGTTTCCTGTTCCTGTTGCCCTGGGTTACTGTGGTGCTCTTTCATGCACTTACCTTGCAGCCAGGAAGAGCACACAGCTGACAGCCAGGTAGGCGAGCAGCATGAAGAGCCAAACAGCCGGAGAGAAGGGGTCCAGGAAGGAGAAATACCCCGGTTTCCTCCCCTAAAACAGAGACAAGAGAGAGAGATAGGACAGGTTGGAGTGGCCCTATTACATTAGCGGGAATGTAGTTCCTTTTTCAACCACCGAGGGGCAGTGTTCTTCCCTGCAACTGTACAGCACATCATCTCTGCAATGTGAAGCTGTTCATAATGCAACAAATGTAAGCCTCAGAGAGTTGAACGGTAAACGTGTGCGATGTACAACCATAAACTCTATAAGACCTATCCATTCTATCTTTCCAAATCAGATTCAGATATCCTCGATAGCCTCAAAGAAATGCATTGTCACAGTCCATAAAATAAACAGGATAGCACAAACAGCAGTTAGGTAAATCTAATACACCCAACTGCTCTGGTGTGTCTGCCTTACCAGGTGGACTCTGTACAAGATGCTGATTCCTAGCGTCATGAAGGGCTTGGAGAAGTCTATGACTTTCTCCCTCTCAGACGTGATGGTGAAGCCTGCTACTGCCAAGTCTGCTTTCTGTGGGAAAAAGAGAGAGAGAGAGAGAGAGAGAGAGAGAGAGAGAGAGAGAGAGAGAGAGAGAGAGAGAGAGAGAGAGAGAAAGAGAGAGGGAGAGTCAGAAATAGATGACAACAAACTGACACTTCGGTCACTCAGAGTCAGAGACCCCTGGTTTGGAGATTCACCTATGAGCCAATGGCGTTCCCTCCACCTCTCAGAGGGAGAAAGACAGAGTGACACATACACGGAGAGAAAAATTGTGTTTTCAGAGAGACAATAGAGTCCGAGATCTACTGCAGCAGAACTGTTGGCTGGCTGTTCCATCTATGGAACCTCCTGTCAGACAGTCAAATTAAAGCCTAATTGATGAACATGGGATTAGTCTGGTTTAATCAGTCAGGAGAGCAGAGAGGGAAGAGAGAGTGGGGAGCAGGGCAGCACCATGGCAAGAGGCACATGGGGACCACACTCTGGTAATTGAAGTATGCTGTGATCTAATTAAGCACACAGACCCTTATTAGCGCACGCGTGTGTGTGTGTGTGCGTGCGTGTGTGTGTGTGCGTGCTCACCCTGTTGATGAGCTCTCCCACCATGCCGGTCCAGGACCCGTTGGGTTCAGGCGCTCCATATAGCCCATCATCCACCAGTTTAATCCTGAAGGAGCACTTCAAGATGTCTGCTAGCTCTCTCAACATGTCCACACAGAAGCCCTCGTACTGGTCATTCCCCTGGTACTCCTGGTAGTTCCCCTTACGCATCACATAGGGGCTCTCCTGCACAGAGAGGAAGGCGATAGGGAGGGGACAGAGGGATGCATGACAACTCTGGCATTACTATGTGTTGGAGACTGATATGATTTACTAAAAGGACCTTAGGTTATACACTGAGTGAAAAAAACATTAAGAACACCTTTCTAATATTAAGTTGCACCCCCTTTTGCCCTCAGAACCGCCTCTATTTGTCGGGGCTTAGACTCTACAAGGTGTTGAAAGCATTCCACAGGGATTCTGGCCATGTTGACTCAATGCTCCCAGTTGTGTCACGTTGGCTGGATGTCCTTTGGGTGGTGGACCATTCTTGATACACACGGGAAACTGTTGAACGTGAAAAAACAGCAGCGTTGCAGTTCTTGACAAACGCATACTGGTGTGCCTGTCTCCTACTGTCATACCCCATTCAAAAGCACTTAAATCGTTTGTCTTACGCATTCACCTCGGAATGGGCACACATACACAATCCATTTCTCAATTGTCTCAAGGCTTAAAAATCATTATTTGTCTCCTCCCCTTCATCTACACTGACTGAAGTGGATTCACCTGGTCAGTCTGTGTCCTGGAAAGAGCATTCCTAATGTTTTGTACATATGGTGATAACCTCAGTATATGGTGGTCATAATAAAGATTTTGACCTCATCAGTATGGTGGTCATAATAAAGGTTTTGACCTCACCAGTATGGTGGTCATGATAACGGGTTTGACCTCACTAGAAGGGTGCTCATAATAAAGGTTTTGACCTCACCAGTATGGTGGTCATAATAAATGTTTTGACCTCACCAGTATGGTGGTCATGATAACGGGTTTGACCTCACTAGAAGGGTGCTCATAATAAAGGTTTTGACCTCACCAGTATGGTGGTGATAATAAATGTTTTGACCTCACCAGTATGGTGGTCATGATAACGGGTTTGACCTCACTAGAAGGGTGCTCATAATAAAGATTTTGACCTCATCAGTATGGTGGTCATAATAAAGGTTTTGACCTCACCAGTATGGTGGTCATGATAACGGGTTTGACCTCACTAGAAGGGTGCTCATAATAAAGATTTTGACCTCATCAGAATGGTGGTTATAATAAAATGTTTGACCTCACTAATAAGGTGGTCATAATAAAGGTTTTGACCTGACCAATATGCTGGTCATAATAAAGGGTTTGACCGCATCAGTATGGTGGTCATAATAAAGGTTTTGACCTCACCAGTATAGTGGTCATAATAAAGGGTTTGACCTCACCTGTATGATGGTTACAATAAAGGGTTTGACCTCACCAATATGGTGGTCATAATAAAGGGTTTGACCTCACCAGTATGGTGGTCATAATAAAGGGTTTGACCTCACCAGTATGGTGGTGACGATGAGGGTCTTGTTGGCCAGTGTTTCCGAGACGTTGATGTCCAGACTGGTGGCGTTCATAGCCAGTGTGTTGTTGGAGTACCAGATACCAATCTGAGGGAGGGAGAGAGAAAGAGATGGAGAGAGAGAGAGAGAGAGAGAGAGAGAGAGAGAGAGAGAGAGAGAGAGGGGATAATAATTGCAGGATGTGTGTGATTATACAGGAGGTATAGTAAATCCATGTGACAGTGTAAAACAAGAAGGAGCTAGAATCCAGAGGACAAGCCCAAGGGCACTTTGGAAAATAAACTATATGTTCACATACATCTCTCTATGGGTCAGATAGGAGGTAATGGCTCTAAAGATAGAATTATCATTTTTTTCTAAAGCCCTATATTTTCTCTTCTCGTGCTGCATTTCTAAAAGAACAGTTTCTAGGAGCGTTGTAGATAGATGTCAGCACCCTCACTGTGTTTGAAATGTAGAACGTTCAGAGGGAAAACCATCTAATTACAATACAAGTGCTACATTTTTGGAGATCCCCTTGGAGTCTCATATCACAAATGTCGACCCAAAAACAACCATTGATTTTGCTGTTCTATTTAGTCTTTAGTCCTCAGCTGGTGTTATCGTTAAGTACATACTGTCGCTAGCGAATCACAAAGCACTTCCATAGCATAACCAATTCTAATTATAAGGCTAGAATGTCACTGTTATGAAGGATTACTGTCAACACAGAAGCCATTTTGTGTCAAACTCTGTTTCTCTATATTCCCAGTGCCCTCTGACCTCTCTGTGACCCCTGCGCTGTTTCTCCAGAATCCTCAGTGTGTAGTTGGTTCTCTGTCCTTTACTGTTGAACTCCACGTGGCCTGTCAGACCATCATACTCCACCTGACAGAGAGAGAGGGAGGGAAAGAGATAGAGAGAAGGAGGGAGGGATGGAGAAATAGTATTATGATGCCAATAAAGCTCACTTGAATTTAATGGAATTGAATGAATTGAGAGAGAAAGAGGTACGAGAGAAAAAGACGACAAAGAGAGAGAACACTATACTTACACTACACATATCTAGTACACAATGTGACAGTGCTGACAGAGCTTGATAGAGCTAAGATGAATGGAGTGGTGGTGAAGATGGAACACACCCAGTGGTTTGATAACAGAGACAGATAACAGGCTTGTACCGAGGAGACAAAGTGAGATGGAGCACAGGCAGCCATGAAGACAGCTCGTCAATGAGACACACAGACAACCAGCCTTGTCAAATAACAAAGAATAACAAGGGAGGAGGAGTGCCAGATGGAAGACAGACAGACAGAGTGACACAACCACCTATTACCAACAACACTGGACCCCAGTACAACGACATGGTGGGGAGGACAGGAGTGTGATCCAACACAACGACATGGTGGGCAGGACAGGAGTGTGACCCAACACAACGACATGGTGGGCAGGACAGGAGTGTGACCCAACACAACGACATGGTGGCAGGACAGGAGTGTGACCCAACACAACGACATGGTGGCAGGACAGGAGTGTGACCCAACACAACGACATGGTGGGCAGGACAGGAGTGTGACCCAACACAACGACATGGTGGGCAGGACAGGAGTGTGGCCCAACACAACGACATGGTGGAGTGTGGCCCAACACAACGACATGGTGGCAGGACAGGAGTGTGACCCAACACAACGACAAGGTGGGCAGGACAGGAGTGTGACCCAACAGAACGACATGGGGGGCAGGACAGGAGTGTGACCCAACACAACGACATGGTGGGCAGGACAGGAGTGTGACCCAACACAACGACATGGTGGGCAGGACAGGAGTGTGGCCCAACACAACGACATGGTGGCAGGACAGGAGTGTGACCCAACACAACGACAAGGTGGGCAGGACAGGAGTGTGACCCAACAGAACGACATGGTGGGCAGGACAGGAGTGTGACCCAACACAACGACAAGGTGGGCAGGACAGGAGTGTGGCCCAACACAACGACATGGTGGGCAGGACAGGAGTGTGACCCAACACAACGACATGGTGGGCAGGACAGGAGTGTGGCCCAACACAACGACATGGTGGCAGGACAGGAGTGTGACCCAACACAACGACAAGGTGGGCAGGACAGGAGTGTGACCCAACAGAACGACATGGTGGGCAGGACAGGAGTGTGACCCAACACAACGACATGGTGGGCAGGACAGGAGTGTGGCCCAACACAACGACATGGTGGGCAGGACAGGAGTGTGGCCCAACACAAAGACATGGGGGGCAGGACAGGAGTGTGACCCAACAGAACGACATGATGGGCAGGACAGGAGTGTGACCCAACAGAACGACATGGTGGGCAGGACAGGAGTGTGACCCAACACAACGACATGATGGGCAGGACAGGAGTGTGACCCAACACAACGACATGGTGGCAGGACAGGAGTGTGACCCAACACAACGACATGATGGGCAGGACAGGAGTGTGACCCAACACAACGACATGGTTGCAGGACAGGAGTGTGACCCAACACAACGACATGGTGGCAGGACAGGAGTGTGACCCAACAGAACGACATGGTGGGCAGGACAGGAGTGTGACCCAACACAACGACATGGTGGCAGGACAGGAGTGTGACCCAACAGAACGACATGGTGGGCAGGACAGGAGTGTGACGGACTGATATGCTGTAGTTGCTGGTGACTTGTTTAACAGTGTGGCTGCTATTGGTATCTAAAAGTCAGATATATTGTTATGAGAACAAACAACTCAAATGAAGACTCAAAATAAAAGTGAACTGTGTGTGTGTGTGTGTGTGTGTGTGTGTGTGTGTGTGTGTGTGTGTGTGTGTGTGTGTGTGTGTGTGTGTGTGTGTGTGTGTGTGTGTGTGTGTGTGTGTGTGTGTGTGTGTGTACTGACCATGCGTAAGTAGTTCATGAGGCTGGTGCCGTGTTGCCAGATCTGA
The DNA here is from genome assembly GCF_045791955.1 of Oncorhynchus clarkii lewisi. Taxonomy (NCBI): domain Eukaryota; kingdom Metazoa; phylum Chordata; class Actinopteri; order Salmoniformes; family Salmonidae; genus Oncorhynchus; species Oncorhynchus clarkii. Next base: position 14,895,433 of record NC_092148.1, on the reverse strand, counting down.
GGAGAGGTGCAGCTGAGAGGTTTGACTCCAATCTCCTGACTCCTGTTGAGCTCCCTCACCGCCCCCACCACAACGTGCACCGCATCAAACATCAACGCTGACGACAACTGGAGGGGGAGAAGGAGGTGCACGGGGGAAAGAAAGGAGAAATGGGCAGGAGGAGGAGAAGAGAGTTGCAGGAGGGCGAAGAGGGGTGGTAGGTAAGGAATTGCAGGAGGGAGGAAGGAGTAACATGGTTCACAACATAGTAATAACTTTATTCCATTTTGGTGTCTGTATTTGGTAATTCAATGAGACAAGTGTCCATATGGACCATTTGATACCAACACACCAGGAAGTAACACTTGTTAACATACAATTTCTCAGTTAAAACAAGGTATGCACCAGCTGACACAGGGATGTGTGAATGTAACACTCTGGTAGAACATACCGCAGGCCCGGGGTAGATGAGATCACAGCCCTCCCTCCAGGACAGTTTGAGACTCCTGATGAACTCCAGGTAGAATGGATGGGTGGTGTTGAACATGGAGAACCCTATGATGTTGGACTGGTCATCAACTATGTCATCCAGCCTCAGCAGGGGGAAGTCCTGGGAGAGGGTGAGGAGAGGATAAGTTGGGTGAGTGACATGTGTATGAAATCTCAGAAACAGAAACAGAAACAGAGAGCGAGACAGAGTTTACTGTTCATTTCTGTTTATTTCACTTGCTTTGGCAATGTAAACATATGTCTCCCATGCCAATAAAGCCCTTTGAATTGAATGAAGAGTGAGAGAGAGGCCAATAAAGCCCATTTGAATTGAATGAAGAGAGAGCGAGGCGCATGCGCGTACCCCCTTTGGCGCATGGGGAGATAGTAGCTCTGTTTTGTACCTTCAAAACTGTGAATATATGTAGAGGCCAGACAACATAGTTTCCATTAAGCCTTTAAAATCAATAGATCAATATATCCCCAAGCAGCCGGGAGAGAGTGAGCAGCATACCAATCTGTGAGCAGAGTGAGCAGCGAACCAATCTGTGAGAAGAGTGAGCAGCGAACCAATCTGTGAGCAGAGTGAGCAGCGAACCAATCTGTGAGCAGAGTGAGCAGCGAACCAATCTGTGAGCAGAGTGAGCAGCGAACCAATCTGTGAGTAAAACGAAGCTGAGACTCAAATCCAACAAGCCATGGCTTCCCTTAAAGGAAAAGACAAAGAACAACTTGGAGATGCAAATGAGAGCAACGAACAGCTGAAGGATATCCAGTTCTCACCAAAACAAACAACAGTTACAATCTGTTGTTAAAAAAAGTTGATTCTATCATGTAAGCTATGCATATACAGGGCGGGCGCGTGGATGAAACAATAAAATTGGCCTTCTGGAAACAAAGGCGCAAACTTTAGAAGATGAACTGGATCAGCTAGAAAACAAATAGAGACAAAATAATATGAGAATATTGTCCCTACCAGAAGACAAGAAAAAAGCAGACCTTTCCAGCTATGTGATCAAGCTGATATTGGAGGAGCTTAGTGTGGATGTATTGCCGGAGGATCTGGAGCGAAGACATCAGATCAGCGTGAAGTAGAAGAACGCTAAATACCCTCGCTTGGTAAGCTTTAATCTGTGGAACTATCAGACCAAATTCAACATTCTGAGGGCACAGGGTTATAAAGAGATCAAGGTCCACGGCCAGTCCATTTGATTCGTCCAGGACCTGTCTGCTAGGCTGAGAAAAAAACGCAAGCAATTCAATCTGATCAGACAGTCACTGGAGATAAAATGAATCAAGTCTCAACTCTGATTCCCGGCAGTACTGTAGGTATGGAAGGGAACACAGAGAATGGAGTTCACAAGCACTGATGAAGCCCTGAACAGGCTGCAAGAAACCTTTCCAGTTGAAAGAGAGCCCAGTGCCCTGAGGAGAGGCAGAAGCAGGAAAAAAACAATAAGTACACTAGGCTACATACAGTGATGCCCCAGACCAACTTATCGTAAATTGAGACAATATTCCTTCCCCCTCCCCCCAATACAATCTAGACTCTATTGTCCTCAAATAACTGTTCTTCTCTAGGAAGTAACAATATAATTAGCCAATGCCAGTGAGAAACATGGACACTGAAAAGACAATATAAAAGAGGAAATATGGCATGTAAGTCAACAATTGTAAATAATAATGGATGTGTGTTTTTGTGGGCAAGAGGGTGTGAGTGGGTGAATGTGTGGGTATGTGTCTGTGCATATGAATGGGAGAGTGAAGGAGGGTGAATATGAATATGTGTAGGAGGGCGGGAGAGCATGAGTGTGCGGAAGCATAAGGTATATGTTGTGTGTGAATGAAGGAGAATGGAAGAATAGTTACACGTATAGAGGGGTGTAAATGTGTTTGAGATGAAGGGAGGGGGGCTAAAGACAGAGGTTTGGATAACCTTGGCCTGGGTGGGTAAGGGAGGACAAGGAGGGGAGGTGGGGACAAGCTTGGCTTGGGTGTGGTAAAGAGGTGAGAACAGGGAGGGGAGGTGGAGAGGGATGGATGGATTTGGTTAGGGAGAGAGAAAGAAGGACTTATTATAATACAATGTAATTGTATTCCTTTTTTTCCTGGCTTGTAAAATGTATTTCTGTTCTGAGTTCTGGACAGATTAGAAAAGGATATTGAATCATTATTAGTCCTTGTTTTAAGATTTAATGGTGGTTGTTAGTGAGAACGGAGAGGGGCTATATCCAGAGGATTGGGAGGGGGTGACTGGGAGGGCATCAGACACTTCTCTGAGGTATGCTTGGGGCCTCCACTCATCCCATTTCAGTCTCTCAGAGGACCCACTCACCCCAGCCACTATACTTCAATTTAATTTGTAAGGTAATACAAACCAAACACAGTACTTAAGTGGCAGTCTTTCTTTAAATGTATGTACAATGTATTATCCACAGCTTTTTTGGTACATTAGGAGAGGTGTCAGAGCTAAAAAATATATATATATATAAAAAGGCATAGTACTATGACGTACTGAGCTTCATGTTTTTTTTGTGTGTGTTTTGTTATATGTCTGCTCAGCCCACACACTCTATATATGTAATGTATACAATAACTATGTACTGTATTTATACTAGGATCCTTCCATTCTATGGAAGGCCTACTGCCATCATATGTCATGTCTGCTAAAATGTTTTACTTGGTTCTTCAATGATAGACGAAACAGTTAACTTTGAGTCTATACATGGCCAACAAAATCCAATTTATCACATGGAATGATGGGGGTAAAAGCATATGGTTCTCGAACACTTCAAAATATTGTCATCAGATGTGGTTTTCTTGAAAGAGTAAAACATGTTAAAAGGAGAAATTGAACATTTAAAGAAGAGTTGGAGAAGCTTATGCTCCCACCTACTGTAGTAACAGCAGGGATGTAGGCATCCTGATAAATAAGAATACACCATTTCCCCTTCTACCTTACATGGTGAAAAATACACATTGACTTCATTGTACTGTATATCCCACCAAGAGCAAATCTGGTGTTTTTTGATAGAATTTAAGCGCTACTAGATTAAATCCAGAAAGGAACTATTATTTTAGCAGCTGACTTAAATTATACATTTGATATGATTGACAGACTTAGTAATACAAAAAAAGAAGTTACCTTTAACCTCAATTATATAAAAACATGTAAACTCCTATTTTTTCATACATTATATATACTATATATATTTCAGCCACACCCATTGCTGACAGGTGTATAATATCGGGGCACACAGCCATGCAATCTCCATAGAAAAACATTGGCAGTAGAACGGCCTTACTGAAGAGCTTTTTTCAGTGACTTTCAATGTGGCACCTTTCCAACAAGTCCGGTCTGCCCTGCTAGAGCTGGCCTAGTTTTAATGGTTCGGGCTAGGCCCCTTAGTTCCAGTGAAGGCAAATCTTAATGCTACAGCATTCAATGACATTTCCTGTTTCAGCCTGACATTGTCTCTGTGCACAAAGCGAGGTCCATATAGAACTGGTTTGTCGAGATCGGTGTGGAAGAACTTGACTGGCCTGCAAAGAGCCCTGACCTCAACCCCATCGAACACCTTTGGGATGAATTGGAACGCCAACTGCGAGCCAGGCCTAATCTTCCAACATCAGAGCCCGACTTCACTAATGCTCTTGTGGCTGAATGGAAGCAAATCCCTGCAGCAATGTTCCAGCATCTAGTGGAAAGCCTTCCCAGAAGAGTGGAGGCTGTTATAGTAGCAAAGGGGGACTAACTCCATATTAATGCCCTTGATTTTGGAATGAGATGTTCAGGGAGCAGGTGTCCACATACTTTTGGTCATGTAGTGCATTTCTCTCTGAATGTTGTAATGTGTTTCACCCACCTGGCACGCCCCTGAGCCCCGTCCCTCACACACACCCAGGGACAAAGAGAGGGATTGAGAAGGAGGCGGAAGGAAGGACACAGAGGAGAGGAAAGGTGGAAGGATGGCAAGAATGCTGAGGCGTTGGTGCGTTCTTACCATGGTGGTGAGGATGTACTTGTAAAACGCTGATGTCATTCCCAACTCTGACGCCTGTGGAGAGAGAGAGAAGCGAATGGGGGAGGGGAGACAGAGAGAAGGAGAGTGAGATAGAAAGTAAGAGGGAAGATGGGGAAGATAGATGGAGAGGGGAAGTGGTAGGAGACAGAGTGAGGGCGAGAAGGACAGAAGCAGAGAGAGAGAGAGAGAGAGAGAGAGAGGGATGACGAGAGAGAGAGAGGGATAGAAAGAGAGAGCTTACCATAACCACAGTGTTAAATTGTCAAACTTACACAATAAAGCTTAAGGCAGAGAGTAGACAGAGCAGAGAGAGCAGAGAGCAGTGGTAATGCATGTACTGACAGACAGACAGACAGACAGACAGACAGACAGACAGACAGACAGACAGACAGACAGACAGACACAGTTCTATATAAAGGCCCATCTCTGAGTCACTCCTGTGCTCTGACTGCCGTTGCTACAGGCTGTACAATATACATCATCATAACACCTATGGACCCATTATCACCACTGAATATGGATTACCACATGTCAAATAGTCAACCTGTCAATATGATTTCAGCTGCTTAAGATAATTGAACCATTGTTGCTCCCTGTATAACTTCACATGGTTCTCTGCATTACTGTCCTGTATCCAGCAAGCAACAATCATCAGTCAAATTGTTCTTGAGCTAGAAGTAGACCCAGACCACAGATCTATGATCAGATTATTATACCCAGATACTAAATCAGTCAATAGGTACAACTTCTCAGCCTGATCTCAGATCTGTTTGTGCTCTACAGGCGACAACTCATGTAGCTACTCTATAAAAACCACCCTAGCACTGAGGCATGACCTCTGACCTTTTTAAGGATGAGGTAGGAGATGGAGGCGTTGGCGTCGATGATGATGGTGGCCACCTTGTCGTCTCGTATCTCCTTCAGCATAGGGGTGGGATCCAGGCTGTCATCCAGCATCCTGATTGACAGCGTCTCCCTGGAGATGAGGAAGCGCCGCACTAGCTCCTCCAATCGCAGAAGGCCTTAGGGGCAGAGCCGGGAGAGAGCCGGAGAGAAGAGGAAGAGAAGGGATAGAATAACAGAGACATTTTAGGTGAGACTTTATTTAACATCCACAAACGAACATGGGTTGTTGGAGATTGGCATTGTAAAATGCATAGAAAGTGTGCTATAATGGTAGTTCTAACAAGAGATCCTATAAATCAGGTTCTGGGGAGATTCAATGATTATATAACGCTAACCCACCACTATGTCATTGACATAGAATATCTAGCAATTGAAAAAAACTGACCCACCAATCCAATACGGACAGCCTAGTAATTACCACGTAAATAGCAACAAGACCCACTAGGGACAAGCCAAACAGAAAAGCTAAATGAACGTCTAACTTTTTTCTCCCCCATTGGCATTCACAATATCAAACGTTTCCGGTGACAACCTGACAAGTTCGTTCCTCAAAGCATTCTGTACTGCAAATATACAGTACTGTAGCTAGTCCCTGGGCCAAACACTATGGAAAGGTCCTTGGGGTTTAGAATATAAATTCTAATTCCCATTCTAATTCTATATTCTCTAGTAAAATACTGCCAGAAAAGTAAATAAGAGGAGCTACCAGCGTCTGGGGAGCTTCACAGGGAGCCAGAGGGGAGAGAGAGAAGGGAGGGAGGGAGGGAGGGAGGGAGGGAGGGAGGGAGGGAGGGAGGGAGGGAGGGACAGGAGCCTCCCAGAGAGCAGGCCTGTAAGCAGTGTGGTAATCACTGAACCAGGCCAAAAACTTTAATTAGTTTGAAGGAGAAAAATCAATACTCTCTCTCTAGCTTCCTCTCTCTCTTTTTCACACTCTCTCACTAACCTAACCTCTCCTTCTGTCTCTTTCTCTCTAACTGCTCTCTCTCTCTTTCACTAACGTCTCCATCTTTTGCTCTAGCTCTTTTGTATCTCTCTCTTTCTTTTCCTATCCTGGTCACTCTCCATTTTGCTCTCCATCTCCTTTCTCATCATCTCTCCCGTCCCTCTATTCCTCTCTCTCTATCCGTTTTTACCTTCTCCCTCTCTCCTCTCCTTCCTCTAACCTCATCCATCTCATAAAAACTGCATAATGGCACTAGATTAATAGCTGGACGTGGCCCATACATAACTAGAGAAGGAAACCTCCCCAAAAACATTTCAGTGAAGAAAAAAAAAGGAAAATGCCTGGAAATCAACATAAAACATCGTTGTCCATGCAGCAACCGAATGGACACTATAAGAAGAAACAACACAACCATCTTGGTCTCCTTGCTTTACTCAACACCACATCTGATATGTGATGGACGGCGGCCCTATCTCTCACACACACACATAACGTCCACTTATCCTGAAAGCCACTCGACGGAGGTAGATGGAAAAATATGAAAACCCCTGTTGGCTGTAACCATGGTGTGTTAATCGTCTATCTCTCTGCAGCACACTGACTGTACGTACGTGTGTGTGGAGGGAGTCAGGCAGTCAGCCTGTTGAGTGGCAGTTAGCACCTATTCTGCAGCCATGGCAACCAGCAGCTCGGCACGGCGATAGCTTCCACAGCCAAGTGGGTCAGAATCTGTGGGTAACGGTAACCTTGAGGAGATCACTTCCCAGACAAATATAGAGCCTAATCTGCACCCACAATCACTATATCACCATGACTACCGTACCTGTTGCTTTTAAAACCTCTTCTAAATAGAAAAGCTTTTTGTGAACACATCAAATAGACACAAGGCTCACATCTCACATCAGCAAATGGATGGAAGGTAGTAGGCCTGTGTATCACATCAAAATCACTGATCATATCGGTGTGCAATTTCTGATGTATTTCAAAGGGTCTCATGTTCAAAGTGGCAAGTCTATGAAGAGGAGAGGAGCTCTTCATTTTCTGAGACTGAAACAGGATTACAGCTCTTTAGAAGAATTACTGTGCATCAATCATTAAATCAATAGTCTGATAGAGCAACTTACAATTGTAGGAGCTCAGTCTTTATACTGTATCAGGAGCCTGACAGGTGGTTGACTATCTGGCCAAGTGCTGGAGGATGAGTAAGAGGTAGATACTGTTGGAGTGTGATTTGTATGGACCACAAGTTGTGTTGTTTGCATGTACAGTTTAGTGAACTTTAAGAGCAGCCTGTTAGAATGAGTGTCTAGCAGCAGGGGACAGTCATATTCGCCCAGACAGTGTGAATGTGCCAAGATGCCGTGATCTCGCACAGGGAGTGTGAGATACAGTGCCTTGGGAAAGTATTCGGCCCCCTTGAACATTGCGACCTTTTGCCACATTTCAGGCTTCAAACATAAAGATATAAAACTGTATTTTTTTGTGAAGAATCAACAACAAGTGGGACACAATCATGAAGTGGAACGACATTTATTGGATAACTTCAAACTTTTTTAACAAATCAAAAACTGAAAAATTGGGCGTGCAAAATTATTCAGCCCCTTTACTTTCAGTGCAGCAAACTCTCTCCAGAAGTTCAGTGAGGATCTCTGAATGATCCAATGTTGACCTAAATGACTAATGATGATAAATACAATCCACCTGTGTGTAATCAAGTCTCCGTATAAATGCACCTGCACTGTGATAGTCTCAGAGGTCCGTTAAAAGTGCAGAGAGCATCATGAAGAACAAGAAATACACCAGGCAGGTCCGAGATACTGTTGTGAAGAAGTTTAAAGCCGGATTTGGATACAAAAAGATTTCCCAAGCTTTAAATATCCCAAGGAGGACTGTGCAAGCGATAATATTGAAATGGAAGGAGTATCAGACCACTGCAAATCTACCAAGACCTGGCCGTCCCTCTAAACTTTCAGCTCATACAAGGAGAAGACTGATCAGAGATGCAGCCAAGAGGCCCATGATCACTCTGGATGAACTGCAGAGATCTACAGCTGAGGTGGGAGACTCTGTCCATAGGACAACAATCAAGTCGTATATTGCACAAATCTGGCCTTTATGGAAGAGTGGCAAGAAGAAAGCCATTTCTTAAAGATATCCATAAAAAGTGTTGTTTAAAGTTTGCCACAAGCCACCTGGGAGACACACCAAACATGTGGAAGAAGGTGCTCTGGTCAGATGAAACCAAAATTGAACTTTTTGGCAACAATGCAAAACGTTATGTTTGGCGTAAAAGCAACAACCTGAACACACCATCCCCACTGTCAAACATGGTGGTGGCAGCATCATGGTTTGGGCCTGCTTTTCTTCAGCAGGGACAGGGAAGATGGTTAAAATTGATGGGAAGATGAATGGAGCCAAATACAGGACCATTCTGGAAGAAAACCTGATGGAGTCTGCAAAAGACCTGAGACTGGGACGGAGATTTGTCTTCCAACAAGACAATGATCCAAAACATAAAGCAAAATCTACAATGGAATGGTTCAAAAATAAACATATCCAGGTGTTAGAATGGCCAAGTCAAAGTCCAGACCTGAATCCAATCGAGAATCTGTGGAAAGAACTGAAAACTGCTGTTCACAAATGCTCTCCATCCAACCTCACTGAGCTCGAGCTGTTTTGCAAGGAGGAATGGGAAAAAATGTCAGTCTCTCGATGTGCAAAACTGATAGAGACATACCCCAAGCGACTTACAGCTGTAATCACAGCAAAAGGTGGCGCTACAAAGTATTAACTTAAGGGGGCTGAATAATTTTGCACGCCCAATTTTTCAGTTTTTGATTTGTTAAAAAAGTTTGAAATATCCAATAAATGTCGTTCCACTTCATGATTGTGTCCCACTTGTTGTTGATTCTTCACAAAAAAAGACAGTTTTATATCTTTATGTTTGAAGCCTGAAATGTGGCAAAAGGTCGCAAAGTTCAAGGGGGCCGAATACTTTCGCAAGGCACTGTACATGAACACACACACACACACAAAGGCACACACACAAAGGCACACACACAGGGCCTCCCGAGTGGCACAGTGGTCTAAGGCACTGCATCGCAGTGCTAGAGGCATCACTACAGATCTGGGTTCGATCCCGGACTGTGTCGCGACCGTAAGACCCATGAGGCAGCACATAATTGGCCCAGCGTCTTCCGGGTTAGGGGAGGGTTTGGCAGGCTGGAATGTCCATGTTCCATCATGCTCTAGCAACTCCTTGTGGCGGCCGAGCGCATGCACACTGACATCGGTCGACAGCTGTACAGTGTTTCCTCCGACACATTGGTGCGGCTGGCTTCCAGGTTAAACGAGCAGTGCGTCTTGACTGGGTCATGTTTTGGAGGATGCATGTCTCTTGACCTTCGCCTCTCCCGAGTCCATACGGGGACAAGACCGGGGAGAAAAATGGCTAAAACGTAAAAAAAGATTTGGTAATAAGAATTTAAATAAACACACAATTACACACACATCTACATGCGTTTGCACAAGCACACAGATACACACAGTACTCACACTCGGCCTTGGCGCAGACCAGGCTGGCTGAAGGGTAGCTGAAGGATCGCAGGATGGCTGCCACGGCCAGGCTCAGGTCCTCGTTGCTAGGGTACAGACTGACCGAGGCAAACCGCAGGTAGGGCAACCTGGGAGTCTCCTCTGGACCTATCTTTACATGAGGGATCTGGAGAGGAGAAGGGGAGAGGAGGAGTAGAAGAGAGGAGGAGTAGAGTAGAGTAGAGGAGAGGAGAGGAGAGGAGAGGAGAGGAGAGGAGAGGAGGAGGGGAAGGAAGAGAAAAAGGAAGAGGAAGAGGAGGAGGAGGGAAGAAGGGAGGAGAGTATAAAGGAAGTAGCGAGAGAAAGGAAGAGCAGAGAAGGCAATGATATCAAAGTACCAGTATAGAAAACATTAAGGAGGAAACAGAAATGAGGAGAGGCAGGGAAGAGGAGAACAGAGTGAGAAGGGATAAAAGGCCAAAGGGAATAAAGAGAAAACAGATGTAAGAAGTGGTTGATGGTTAATTTCACGAGGAGAGATTCAGCGTGTGTGTGTGTGTGTGTGTGCGAGAGAGAGAGAGAGAGAGAGAGAGAGAGAGAGAAAGAAAGAGAGAGAGAGAGAGAGAGAACGTGCATATTCATGCATGTGTGTATGTTTGTGCCACTCACCTCCTTCTCTCCACATATATGACTGACAGTAGAGCCAGAAGCAGGGCTGTTGGCAGGGCCTATCACAGACACCACTCCTTTAGGTAGAATCTGGCACACTGAGAGGAGAGGGAGACAGAGGGACAGAAGTCAACCAGGTGCACTTCTCTTAAAATAAATCACTTAAGTCTGGGTGCTGTTAGTCTGGGTGCTCTGTTAGTCTGGGTGCTCTGTTAGTCTGGGTGCTCTGTTAGTCTGGGTGCTCTGTTAGTCTGGGTGCTCTGTTAGTCTGGGTGCTCTGTTAGTCTGGGTGCTCTGGTAGTCTGGGTGCTCTGGTAGTCTGGGTGCTCTGGTAGTCTGGGTGCTCTGTTAGTCTGGGTGCTCTGTTAGTCTGGGTGCTCTGTTAGTGTTAGTCTGGGTGCTCTGTTAGTCTGGGTGCTCTGTTAGTCTGGGTGCTCTGTTAGTCTGGGTGCTCTGTTAGTCTGGGTGCTCTGTTAGTCTGGGTGCTCTGTTAGTCTGGGTGCTCCGTTAGTCTGGGTGCTCTGTTAGTGTTAGTCTGGGTGCTCTGTTAGTGTTAGTCTGGGTGCTCTGTTATTCTGGGTGCTCTGTTAGTCTGGGTGCTCTGTTAGTCTAGGTGCTCTGTTAGTCTGGGTGCTCTGTTAGTCTGGGTGCTCTGTTAGTCTGGGTGCTCTGTTAGTGTTAGTCTGGGTGCTCTGTTAGTCTGGGTGCTCTGTTAGTCTGGGTGCTCTGTTAGTCTGGGTGCTCTGTTAGTGTTAGTCTGGGTGCTCTGTTAGTCTGGGTGCTCTGTTAGTGTTATTCTGGGTGCTCTGTTAGTCTGGGTGCTCTGTTAGTCTAGGTGCTCTGTTAGTCTGGGTGCTCTGTTATTCTGGGTGCTCTGTTAGTCTGGGTGCTCTGTTAGTCTGGGTGCTCTGTTAGTGTTAGTCTGGGTGCTCTGTTAGTCTGGGTGCTCTGTTAGTGTTAGTCTGGGTGCTCTGTTAGTCTGGGTGCTCTGTTAGTCTGGGTGCTCTGTTAGTCTGGGTGCTCTGTTAGTCTGGGTGCTCTGTTAGTCTGGGTGCTCTGGTAGTCTGGGTGCTCTGTTAGTCTAGGTGCTCTGTTAGTCTGGGTGCTCTGTTAGTCTGGGTGCTCTGTTAGTCTGGGTGCTCTGTTAGTCTGGGTGCTCTGTTAGTCTGGGTGCTCTGTTAGTCTGGTGGGAATGTATTTCTATCTTTTTGTCTGTTGCTATAAATGTTGAAGTGCAGTCTATTGTTTCTAATGCTTGTGGACCTCAGAACTCTTACTCACTCCTTGGTTTCTCCTTTATCCCTCTGGCTTATGCCACCTTCCCTTCACGGGCAGAGGAAATGGAGTGAGTTTGTAGAGTGGAACCTAGCCATTGCCTACACCTTAAAATTCCTTTGTGACTACTGATGGGGAAACGTTGGAAACATAGCAGCAAGGTGGAAACTCCATCTTGCCTACTGTTAGGGCGTGTTCAGTCTGTCAGTCAGTCTGTAAGTCAGTCTGTTCTGTCTCATAGTTAAAATATTGTTCAATGATCAGCTCCTGTTACTGATCAATGCCACTCTGACATACTGATTAAGGGCAACATGTCTTCCTGCCACACTGCACTGTGTCACAGTAACCATGGTTGTTGAACCTAGACAGTAACAGGGAAACGAGGCCTCTGAGTCAATGATTGACAGGGGGTAATAATGGCACCCATCATGGGGCTACAGTAAGTACATGGGTGCATCTTCACGTCAGTTCAGCTGAAGGAAATGAGAAGAGGAGAAGAAGCTGCTTCAGATTCACCCTGGGCTCCATTTCATTCCGCTACATCTCTCCACCCTCATCATCCGTAACCTCTGCCGTGTGCGTGTGCGTGTGTGTGTGTGTGTGTGTGTGTGTGTGTGTGTGTGTCTCATACAGCTACAGCTGAAAGATGAGGCCTGTGATCCAAGGACCCTGATGGCAAATACACCTGTCAGAGTGTCCTGCCCACTGGTCAAGGACACACACACACACACACACACACACACACACTGTACTGTACATTCACATACGTCCACACACAGTCACTTCTCCCTCCAGCTCGCTGTGGCCATTGGCAGGGTGGTGACCTCTTGCAATGGGAACAACAAGTGTCTGTATCCTGATAGAAGTCATTGGTCTGTGAGCTAATACACATAAACTACTGAATGAAATCCTCAATCTGTTTTGTAAATAAAGTCTGTAGTTACTGTATTACAGGTCAGTACTGGTCTGTACTGGACTGTACTGGTATTACTGGTCAGTACTGGTCTGCACTGGACTGTGCTGGTATTACTGGTCAGTACTGGTCTGTACTGGTATTACTGGTCAGTACTGGTCTGTACTGCTCTGTACTGGTCTCAACTGATATTACTGTCCAGTACTGGTCTCTACTGGTATTGCTGGTCAATACTGGTCTCTACTGGTATTACTGGTCAGACTGGTCTCTGCTGGTATTACTGGTCAGTACTGGTCAATACTGGTATTACTGGTTTGTACTGGTCTCTATTGGTATTACTGGTCAGTACTGGTCTCTACTGGTATTGCTGGTCAGACTGGTCTCTGCTGGTATTACTGGTCAGTACTGGTCAATACTGGTATTACTGGTTTGTACTGGTCTCTATTGGTATTACTGGTCAGTACTGGTCTCTACTGGTATTGCTGGTCAGTACTGGTATTACTGGTCAGTACTGGTCTCTACTGGTATTACTGGTCAGTACTGGTCTCTATTGGTATTACTGGTCAGTACTGGTATTACTGGTCAGTACTGGTCTCTACTGGTATTGCTGGTCTGTACAAGTGGCTGTGGTCGTGTAATGGTTTGTACTAGTCTTTACTGAATCGGTTTAGTCCAGGTCTGTATTCATCTGTACTGGTCTCTCCTGGTATTAATAGTCTTACTAGTCATTACTAGTCTTACTGGTCTGTACATGTCAGTACTGGTCTTACTGGTTTGTAGTGGTGTTACTCACTGGTGTCAGTGGTCTCATACTGGGAGTCCCTCTGCAGTTCGAATATGTCCACCTCCACACGGGTTTTGGCCCCTCCCTCCATCACACTGTTGATGTTCTCCCTGGCCAGGGCCAGAGCCAGCCGCTCCCCACGCCCACACACTGACTGGTCATCCAGGATCGCAGCTACATGGGGAGGGAGACAGAGAGATATGGAACGGGAGAAAACATTGATGTTACTCACCATTAGACAGTAAGACAAAAAGAGAGGAGACAAGCAGAGTATTTACAAGGGGTGTGAAGGCCAGGGGAGTGAGTGGTTGTGTCACCGGGTGAGGAGGGAGAGACAGACACCTGAGGGTGATCAAGGGATGGAAGGAGGGATGGATGGATGATTGATAGATGGACACTCACCCATCCGGACGGAGGAGAGCAGGGTGGCCTGGCTTCCGGAGCGTGGTGCCATGGTAACTAGCAGGAAGGAGGAGAAGTGTATCGACAGCAGCAGCGCTGGCAGAGCCGGCATCTTCTACTGCTCCTCATGGAGAACGGTCTGCTGGCTGCCTGCTTGCCACCTACAGGATGGGAGGATACATTACAAACACAAAATATACACAAGCACACACTCACAAACGCACACACACACATACATACTGTCACGCCTGCTCCCGCTCTTCCCCAGAGAGCCAGGCTCCCCAGCATTGCGCACTCCTGCCATCATCATTATGCACACCTGCCTTCCCCCTGTCACGCTCATCAGCGATTATTGGACTCACCAGGACTCGATCGGTCCCTATATCTGTCTGGTTCCCCACTCTGTTCCCTGCTTCTGCATTGATTGTCTTAAGTCCTTGTTTACCCGTGTGCTGACGCTGTCTGTTCCTGATGAAATGTTTGACTCACCGTACCTGCTTCTCATCCCCGGCATCGGTCCTTACACACACACACACACACACACAATCGTTCTCACTCTGTGCACACATCTGTAGCTCCAATGGTTACATCTCTATTCAAAGAGCTTGTTACGATCACATGAGAGCCACACATGAAATACACACACAAACACACACAGCACTGCCTTCTGCAAAACCACCCTCACTCACTCTGAGTGACAACCCCCGTTCGAAGTGACAGTTTAATGTGTGTGTGAGAATAGACAAGAAGATGAAGTGTGTGTGTGGTGTATAGCGTCTTGTTTCTGCTCACTGTCAGCTGGTCATGACCCTCAGTTTGACCTCTGAGATGTGTGCATGATGTGTGTGTCTGGTATCTGTGTGAGTTGGAGTTGAGTCACCTTTGACCTTGTAGGCACAACACAGCAGCTTGACTGCTTCTTTCTGACCCCAGGGAGGTGAGGATGTTTTGCCTCTCCATCTCTCTTCCCTCCCTCCTTACCTACATTTCCCTTCACACTTTTCTTTTTCTACTCTCCCTCCCTTTCTCCCTCTCCCTCTTAGCTCTCCCTTTCTCCCTCTCCCCCTTAGCTCTCCCTTTCTCCCTCTCCCCCTTAGCTCTCCCTTTCTCCCTCTCCCCCTTAGCGCTCCCTTTCTCCCTATCCCCCTTAGCTCTCCCTTTCTCCCTCTCCCCCTTAGCTCTCCCTTTCTCCCTCTCCCCCTTAGCTCTCCCTTTCTCCCTCTCCCCCTTAGCTCTCCCTTTCTCCCTCTCCCCCTTAGCTCTCCCTTTCTCCCTCTCCCCCTTAGCGCTCCCTTTCTCCTTATCCCTGTAGCTCTCCCTTTCTCCCTCTCCCCCTTAGCTCTCCCTTTCTCCCTCTCCCCCTTAGCGCTCCCTTTCTCCCTCTCCCCATAGCTCTCCCTTTCTCCCTCTCCCCCTTAGCTCTCCCTTTCTCCCTCTCCCCCGTAGCTCTCCCTTTCTCTCTCTCCGCCTTAGCTCTCCCTTTCTCCCTCTTAGCGCTCCCTGTCTGCCTTTCCCCGTAGCTCTCCCTTTCTCCCTCTCCCCCATAGCGCTCCCTTTCTCCTTCTCCCCCTTAGCTCTCCCTTTCTCCCTCTCCCCCTTAGCTCTCCCTTTCTCCCTCTCCCCCTTAGCTCTCCCTTTCTCCCTCTCCCCCTTAGCGCTCCCTTTCTCCCTCTCCCCATAGCTCTCCCTTTCTCCCTCTCCCCCTTAGCTCTCCCTTTCTCCCTCTCCCCCTTAGCGCTCCCTTTCTCCTTCTCCCCATAGCTCTCCCTTTCTCCCTCTCCCCCTTAGCTCTCCCTTTCTCCCTCTCTCCCTCTCCCCCTTAGCGCTCCCTTTCTCCCTCTCCCTCTTAGCGCTCCATTTCTCCCTCTCCCCCTTAGCTCTCCCTTTCTCCCTCTCCCCCTTAGCTCTCCCTTTCTCTCTCTCCCCCTTAGCTCTCCCTTTCTCCTTCTCCCCCTTAGCCCTCCCTTTCTCCCTCTCCCCCTTAGCGCTCCCTTTCTCCCTCTCCCCCTTAGCGCTCCCTTTCTCCCTCTCCCCATAGCTCTCCCTTTCTCCCTTTCCCTCTTAGCGCTCCCTTTCTCCCTCTCCCCATAGCTCTCCCTTTCTCTCTCTCCCCCTTAGCTCTCCCTTTCTCCCTCTCCCCCTTAGCGCTCCCTTTCTCCTTCTCCCCATAGCTCTCCCTTTCTCCCTCTCCCCCTTAGCTCTCCCTTTCTCCCTCTCTCCCTCTCCCCCTTAGCGCTCCCTTTCTCCCTCTCCCTCTTAGCGCTCCATTTCTCCCTCTCCCCCTTAGCTCTCCCTTTCTCCCTCTCCCCCTTAGCTCTCCCTTTCTCTCTCTCCCCCTTAGCTCTCCCTTTCTCCTTCTCCCCCTTAGCCCTCCCTTTCTCCCTCTCCCCCTTAGCGCTCCCTTTCTCCCTCTCCCCCTTAGCGCTCCCTTTCTCCCTTTCCCTCTTAGCGCTCCCTTTCTCCCTCTCCCCATAGCTCTCCCTTTCTCCCTTTCCTCCTTAGCGCTCCCTTTCTCCCTCTCCCCATAGCTCTCCCTTTCTCCCTTTCCCCCTGTAGCTCTTCCTTTTTCCCTCTCCCCCTTAGCTCTCCCTTTATTTTATTGTTCTCTCATACCATATCTGTCTGACTTCATCCTACCCTCCTGCCCCACATGCACCCGACCCTCCTCCAGGTCCATCTCCCTTCAGCAGCCCCATAGCAGACTAAACACTACAGGTGACA
This sequence comes from Oncorhynchus clarkii lewisi, assembly GCF_045791955.1. Taxonomy (NCBI): domain Eukaryota; kingdom Metazoa; phylum Chordata; class Actinopteri; order Salmoniformes; family Salmonidae; genus Oncorhynchus; species Oncorhynchus clarkii. The sequence goes on along the minus strand of NC_092148.1, from coordinate 14,878,790 downwards.
GGGCTTTCAGTTGTGTGGCCCCTCAGCTGTGGAACACACTTCCAGTCACTGTCAGGACTGCAGAGTCTCTGGCCTCATTTAAGGCACAGCTAAAGACTGAGCAATGCAGAAAAGCTTTCAAGGATCTGTAGTACCAGTCAAAAGGTTGGACATACCTACTCAGTCAAGGATACTTCTTTATTTGTACTATTTTCTACATTGTAGAATAGTAGTGAAGACATCAAAACTATGAAATAACACATATGGAATCACATAGTAATCAAAAAAGTGTTAAACAAATTCAAAAAAGATTATTCAAAGTAGCCACCTTTTGCCTTGATGACAGCTTTGCACATTCTGGGAATTCTCTCAACCAGCTTCGTGAGGTAGTCACCTGAAATGCATTTCAATTAACAGGTGTGCCTTGTTAAAAGTTCATTTGTGGATTTTTTTTCCTTCTTAGTGCCAATCAGTTGAGCCAATCAGTTGTGTTGTGACAAGGTTGGGGTGGTATACAGAAGATAGCCCTATTTGGTAAAATGCCAAGTCCATATTATGGCAAGAACAACTCATATAATCAAAGAGAAGAGTCAATCATTACTTTAAGACATGAAAGTTAGTCAATGCGGAAAATATGTTTATTTAAGTGCAGTCGCAAAAACCATCAAGTGCTATGATGAAACTGGCTCTCATGAGGACCGCCACAGGAAAGGAAGACCCAGAGTTCATTAGAGTTAACTGCACCTCAGTTTGCAGCCCAAATAAATGCTTCACAGAGTTCAAGAAACAGACACATCTCAACATCAACTGTTCAGAGGAGACTGTGTGAATCAGGCCTTCGTGGTCGAATTGCTGCAAAGAAATCACTACTAAAGGACACCAATAATAAGAAGAGACTTGCTTGGGCCAAGAAACACGAGCAATGGACATTAGACTGGTGGAAATCTGTCCTTTGGTCTGATGAGTCCAAATTTGAGATTTTTGGTTCTAACTGCCGTGTCTTTGTGAGACGCAGAGTAGGTGAATGGATGATCTCCACATGTGTGATTCCCACCGTGAAGCATGGAGGAGGAGGTGTGATGGTGCTTTGCTGGTGGCACTGTCAGTAATTTATTTAGAATTCAAGGGACACTAAACCAGCATGGCTACCATAGCATTCTGTGGCTACTTTGAATAATATAACATTTAAAAAATATATATATATACAGTGCCTTGCGAAAGTATTCGGCCCCCTTGAACTTTGAGACCTTTTGCCACATTTCAGGCTTCAAACATAAAGATATAAAACTGTATTTTTTTTGTGAAGAATCAACAACAAGTGGGACACAATCATGAAGTGGAACGACATTTATTGGATACTTCAAACTTTTTTAACAAATCAAAAACTGAAAAACTGGGCGTGCAAAATTATTCAGACCCTTTACTTTCAGTGCAGCAAACTCTCTCCAGAAGTTCAGTGAGGATCTCTGAATGATCCAATGTTGACCTAAATGACAAATGATGATAAATACAATCCACCTGTGTGTAATCAAGTCTCCGTATAAATGCACCTGCACTGTGATAGTCTCAGAGGTCCGTCAAAAGCTCAGAGAGCATCATGAAGAACAAGGAACACACCAGGCAGGTCCGAGATACTGTTGTGAAGAAGTTTAAAGCCGAATTTGGATACAAAAAGATTTCCCAAGCTTTAAACATCCCAAGGAGCACTGTGCAAGCGATAATATTGAAATGGAAGGAGTATCAGACCACTGCAAATCTACCAAGACCTGGCCGTCCCTCTAAACCTTCAGCTCATACAAGGAGAAGACTGATCAGAGATGCAGCCAAGAGGCCCATGATCACTCTGGATGAACTGCAGAGATCTACAGCTGAGGTGGGAGACTCTGTCCATAGGACAACAATCAGTCGTATATTGCACAAATCTGGCCTTTATGGAAGAGTGGCAAGAAGAAAGCCATTTCTTAAAAGATATCCATAAAAAGTGTTGTTTAAAGTTTGCCACAAGCCACCTGGGAGACACACCAAACATGTGGAAGAAGGTGCTCTGGTCAGATGAAACCAAAATTGAACTTTTTGGCAACAATGCAAAACGTTATGTTTGGCGTAAAAGCAACACAGCTCATCACCCTGAACACATCATCCCCACTGTCAAACATGGTGGTGGCAGCATCATGGTTTGGGCCTGCTTTTCTTCAGCAGGGACAGGGAAGATGGTTAAAATTGATGGGAAGATGGATGGAGCCAAATACAGGACCAGTCTGGAAGAAAACCTGATGGAGTCTGCAAAAGACCTGAGACTGGGACAGAGATTTGTCTTCCAACAAGACAATGATCCAAAGCATAAAGCAAAATCTACAATGGAATGGTTCAAGTCCAGACCTGAATCCAATCGAGAATCTGTGGAAAGAACTGAAAACTGCTGTTCACAAATGCTCTCCATCCAACCTCACTGAGCTCGATCTGTTTTGCAAGGAGGAATGGGAAAAAATTTCAGTCTCTCGATGTGCAAAACTGATAGAGACATACCAAAAGCGACTTACAGCTGTAATCGCAGCAAAAGGTGGCGCTACAAAGTATTAACTTAAGGGGGCTGAATAATTTTGCACGCCCAATTTTTCAGTTTTTGATTTGTTAAAAAAGTTTGAAATATCCAATAAATGTCGTTCCACTTCATGATTGTGTC